>NC_049994.1:13813524-13978066 GCF_000003815.2 Branchiostoma floridae | reverse complement strand
CATGATGTCTTCAACAGACTAATTCAGTATCTAGATACATTTGGTTTGGTAATTGAATAAGTGAAATAAAGCTTCAAGCTCGTATGGTACGGTTGCACCATTTGGAAACCACACAATAACGCTACTCTAACTTGTCGACAAGAATCCGGACGACTCATTCTCATAAAAACGTGCCGATAAACATTGACCATGAAGACGGAGTGCTTTTACCATCATGCTCATTACACGAGTCTGAACGACACCAAATGGTTAATTGAAACTTTATGAGCACCTACGCAATCCGCAACAAGGATACAAATCTACTCCTTTTACAGGGAGCTAATGGAACGTAACATCGACATTGGTGATAAAACACCAGTTTTAGACCATGCTGCCACGAATGAAAGATCAAACAATATTTCTCTGGCTACAATGAGGATGTTATTGCTATGGACGGTAAACACTCTTCCAATGACACGGTTATCATTGCATTTGATACTCAATATTGCTCAATATAGAGTCGGTTCCAAGACACCGCGCGGGTGTCTTTGTAATCATTTATAATATATATTTGATGGCTTCAAAACTTGTTTACACTTTCTAATTTTTTTCTCCGTTGTCAGTGGAATGTTCTAAAAAATCCATGGCACTGAGAACAATATATCCAAACCTTCTAAAGAATAGCTAAATCGCACAGTCTACAATACGGTTTTATTTACTTAAATTCTGAAGCTTTTCCCTCCAAGTTGCCGTCAGTGCATTTCTGGTTCAAAAGAAACCGTCCAATTGCTATGCAAGATGAACAATGTTTTACTGACACGATTATCATTATATTTTATACATGCTCAAGAAAGATTGACCGAAAAGCAGTTTTGACGATAAAACAGTGACGTTTTCTTCTCCTGTTTCAATGAATGGAAGTTCGGGCAGTAGTATCATTGTATTTTATACATGCTCAATACAGATAGACCAAAACATCAGCTTTGACGATAAAACAGTGGCGTTTTCTCTCATGTTGCAATGGATGGAAGTCCGGCCAATATTTTGCTGGCTCATGGTGGAGTGTTCAATTGCTATACGCTATAAACACTCTTTTGAATACATGGTTATCGATGTATGTGATATACGCTCAATGCAAACTGATGGGGAGATCGCTTTGTCGATAAAACAGTACCGCTTCCTCCCATGTTGCTCTGAATGGAAGATTAGCCGATATTTTTCTGACTCACAGAAGAGTGTTCAATTGCCGTGCACCGTAGGCATGCGTTCATTTCACGCTAATCATAATTACATTTGATAATACTGAATACCGACTGATGGGGAGGCAATTTTTCCTCTTTAATATTGGCGTATGATTAAACCTATATTCACAAACTATTAAATATTGATATATCTTATTTCAAAACTGATTAACATTAGTCCCAAATGGGACATGTAGAAACATTCACAGATGGTCGAAAACCTTTCTTTTCTAGAGAGTTCACATTTTGTCAATCGTCAGGACATATTTTCCATATGCCAACCCAGCACTGCACTATTGAAGAACACATGCGACAAGCTCTACGCTGTGATAAACAGGCAGTTATCAGACGTTACATCAGACTATAGACACAGATACACCGTGCAGTCTTCGCGTGCACAGATGGAAGCAACGCTGCCAGATTAGCCCAGCTTACGGCAAAGTCCAATTGACAGAATATTTCATGACTTACCTTTGTCGGTCCTGCAAAGTCTCAACGGGGTAGCTATACCTATTATCAATTATGTAATAACAGACATTTCTAGACTCGTCCTGGATGTACCAATCTCATTCGTCTGTCTAGTTGAATGGTATCATGTCGTAGTAACATATATCTCTACCAGAATGCTGTGCATCATATTTAAAGCTTTCATACTGTTTACTGTATACGTGTAACGATGTGCATGGTAGCCTATATCCGTTGTTTTAAAAAAGGAAATATGTTAGGATATCTAGTGGATGGACGTTGGTTTCAAATTGCAATGTTTTCATGGCATTCTAGTCTGAAACAACTGTCTGTCGACTTCATATCTCCCTAAATACTACGATTTTTATACAACAGATAAATGTTACTCCGCGGATAAAGGTGAACTAGCGTTAACATGAGGGCATGATGGTAGTAACCTACCTCTAGCATATGCTGTTTCGAAGTCGAAGCTGTTGCGTGACTCCTCCCCGATGGTGTTGTCGGGTCCTTCGAGTGACTCTGACCGGCCCTTCAGTGCGTCCTTCCCGGCGGGCATGTCGTCTTCCTCGCTGATGGTGTTGTCGCGATGGAGAAAACCTAGATCAACAGATTTGGTTCGAAACCGAGTCATTTGCGGGACCCTTGCGGTGCGCATGGTGGAATCGCTGGTGCTGTTGTTTATGGGAGCCGTGGTGACTGCTTTAAGTAAAACCGAAGCTATATACACTGCAAAGCCTACGGATGAAGAGTTTTTACAATTTTTACAACCGGAATTTGGACGTAAGACCTGTCCTTTTGAAGTGGATACTGAATGTGCTTTTTAGTGGTCTTCAGAGGAATTTAGTAGCTTTCTAGAATCACACGATCGCGAGTAAAAGCCGCTTTCAGATTTTGCGGACGATTTTGCTGTACTTCAAAATCAGTGGTACTCGATGTCAGTTATTTTCGCGGTAAGAATTTTGTCTGGCCGAAGTCTGTTTAGCTCGGAACTGGCCTCCTTTTTGTGGTAAATCGTTTGGTGGCCGAATAGTCTAGTAGATCGATGCTGGGTTGGGCGGTTTCCGTTCGATGGGTGCGCGCGAAGATGTTGTGGCTTATCGTGCTGTGTGCAGGTGCTGTTTTGAGCTGGCTCTTTCCCATCACCCTCCTTAAAACCCGTTACATTTTGAATTTTTGCTGACGTCAGACCCATGATGCTATGCATAATGATGTTACCGTCGAGCCACTCAGCATTCGAAAGGACTCGCGGTGGTAAAAGAACTGCGAAACCACGCCCACGAGACGTAAAGGCCTCGTACTCAAGCAATCAGCATACGGCAGATGATATAGATGGACTGTTTAAATATTGACAAGAAGGCCAAATTATAGGATACAAAAGGACGGCAGTGGAATTAAACCAATTATCCGGTGTCCATAAATATATATGACTCGTATACAGGGACCAGTTTCTTGCTTTGAAATAGAGGGCGAAAGAGGAAAGCAACAATTTTGTCGGCGCTGAGACCGAGTGAATGACCTGCAGAAAGCACTTACTGGAGGAAGCGTACATGCCTCCACATCAATCTTGTGGCTGTAGTCACATCAAAGGAGGAACAAATTGGACAGTAATTCTGAGGCCAAGAGAGAGATGATGCCTTAAAGCGGTCCATTTCAGCGGAGGATATGCTTAAGTATCAACGGGTTCATGTATTGATTAAGAATTTGCATGTTAATGAGGTTCGTGTGTGGGTGTAAAGCCCGACATGACAACACGGAAAGTAAATGGTGGCCCTCGCGTGCGGGAACACGCTGCGGTCGCAAGGCCAGCCAATTATGTATGTCACAAGAGCGCAGCAAAATGTGACAGGGTCAGGATTATTGCATGGTCGTCAAACATCAAAGAGGGGAACGCAAATTCCAATCAATAGTTATAACAAAAATGTGTGGAGAATAGACAACCAGTAACAAGTTCTTTAAGTATTCACAGCGCTTGCAAAGCACTAGGACACTGAATGTAGTGATCATAACTGGAATTCAAAGATAAATTCACTAGCTGTATCATGAAGTTCCTGAGAAAATGACAAAAGAATTTTGCTACAAGTCAGATTGCAGTCGCGAGGAAATAGCTATCGTGAGCGCAGGTCGACCAAAGTACCTAATTACTGTGGCTGTCACGAAGGGTTCAAACTTAATGCTACAAACGGACAAAAATGTGTAGAAAAATACAACTCAACATGGTTATACTAACAAGTAACAACTTAACGGGCTTGAAGAAAGCGGCCACAGGAGACAGGTGGTCGTTATAGAAAGGATTCATTAGAAAAACGGACAAAAAAATCTGAGTGACCACCAAAAGTTACCATGACGGCCTGGTGATCCTTAAAGTATACAGAGCTGGTCACTAGTACATGTTTGATTGTATCTTGTATCTTGTATCAGGAAAACAAAATAGACTGCTTGTACATTGCTAAGACTTTTGACGGGACTAGTTCTTCACCACGTCTAGACTTTAAATCGCTTATTTCAATGGTATATAAGGGCAATGCGTTTATGAATATCAGAACATGCCAACGACAAGCACATATCACTGACCCCTAGAACCCCAATGGTAGACGAATTCAACTCAGTGAACCTTTCAAATAGCAACTAACGACCAAACCATGCACCACAGTCTTAGATTCAACTTACAAAGTTAAAGCAGTATTAGACTCTATTCGTCTTGACTATATCAGTATTGTAACTTTTCCTCAAGCTTAAATGACCTCTTCAGCGACCTGCTACTCAACTTGACGGCTGCTTGTATGAAATGTGGCCCCCTCGCTGCAACGTTTGATATTCAAAATACTTACTTAGGCATACATATTATGAACCCAGGGCCTAGTATCTATAAACACAGTTTGCAATATGAAAGCAAATCTGACTCTTCCAGCGTGCAAAATACCCACTTGCACACTTGCACATTGCAACCACTTTTTGCTTGGTGCAACCTACTTCTAAACTCATGTTGCATAGGGTGCAACTTAGATTTTGAGCCTCAGAACTCGATTTTGTTGTCAATTTACTTAGAAGAAATAAATGGACCTAGGCAGCTCCATTTCCTATCAGCCAAACATGTATGTATTGTACCTTTTTTCAGAAATTAGTGAATCGTAGGTGGTGCAACTTGAAATTTAGTTGTGCAACCACACTGTGCAACCTTGGCTCAGAAAAGTATTTTGTACACTGCTCTTCACACAATGATAACATTTCTCTCAAACTATACATACCACACTAACGCACAAAATTGACAGTAAAACTTGAGTTGACTAGTGCCGTAGTAACTTCACATGAAAGACGTTTGACTTACAACTATTGGTTGCTATATTAGAGATTAATCAGACTATGATTACTTAGACTTCAGGCAGAAAAAAATGATGTCACAAAGGTCATAGTGTGTAAACCATGGATCGACAGAAAAAGATGGATTCGAAAAATATACAGAATATCACTACATAAAAGACTAAATGAATTGACCGAGAACTGCCAAAAAGGACACCGGATATTAATAAAAGAAACATGGAAGCAAATCCACACACGTACAATTACTTGGAGAACTAAGAGTCCGAGCAAAGAAGTACAAAGGATACTGAACTTTGTAAGGGTAATGGCTGTAAAATGGCCACTGAAGTACATGTATACTTACCTGTAAAAGGTACATTGCTCTTTATACCACAACGTGATAGAAGATATAGAGTTGAATTTACAATATCTGGCAAAGTTTCAAAGCAACCTTTCAACGGAAATGACTTAATCCTTATTTCTAAAGCGATATCCTGTCCTTTATACCCTAACGTAACAGAATATATTGGTATAGATTCATGATGTCCGGTAAAGTGCCAAAATGGCCTCTCATCGAATGTGAATCCATCCTAATTTCTATGAAGTCTTTATAAAAGAGAGAAAAATAAAATATTCGACCGGAAACAACATCAAGCAGTATAATAAACCACACTCCCCCACAGCCACTTCCGTGTTGATGTTTGGTAGGGATGGTTTCGAGTTCCACTCATGAAGCGTGACATGGAGCTTCGGGATCACATATCGTTCATAGTGTCGTCACAAATCGTTTATAATCCCATGGTTTCCTTCCAAAAGGAACAAAACGTTACTAACTCCTGGCAGACGTTCAAAGGTACACTGAACCAAAGTGTCATGATGAAAATGAACGTCGCTTTCAATGAAGGACGGTAACGTATGGGTTGAGGTGGAGTGTCTGCCGACCAGTGTGTATTTCGTACGTTTTCTGGTCTTGTATTCTGAGCGTTACATATGGCGCAGTCATATTCGTAGCGGGTCTCCGTACGATTTTGAGGGGGGGGGGGTGGTCCGTGTAAGTCATCACGACAACGCATCACGAACAATTGTAGAACACATGTGGCCTGTTCCTGGAGGAACGACAAGCACCAACGGTGTGGTAGACGTCGAAGACTTGCCGTATAACCGATTAGGGATTACGAAATTGCGGGACATAATTATGTAGCTTGTCAGCAAGTGTACACATTTTCAAAGATAGTGATTAGCTACTCTGGGACTTGTATCACACTATGGTGATGCATTCATACAGACAGCTACATAGCTGCCGATGTTACAACTTTGTTATCCACAGGAGGGAGATCAAAGAACAATCGTTGGGAAGTCCCAGAATATAACTCAGTTAACTGAAAGGAAGTGATAAAAATGCTATTTACATGATTCCGTATCCCGAAACGCAACAGGACAACTTTGTTAATGGCTTTACTTAATAGGATCTTTTTTATAACAGATGCGTGGGTGACACAGCAGGACCCAGTTCTCAGAATGCCTTCGCTTGTTCGCCAGAGTTCGCTTGGACCTATCTAATATTTACACCGCAGCTATGAATGCAATGACCGATTTTTGAACAAGTAAACCGATTAGACTACTAGTAGATTGAAAAATGTATATAGGCATCCTTACGGCTAGGTAGGTTTGTATATCTATGTCTATGGACGTTTATATATATATATATATATATATATATATATATATATATATATATACTCAGAGGCACCATAGCTAGAATAAAATCTCGCTTTACTTCTCTTTTCATTTTCAAATGATCTCCTATTGCTCTTAATGACGATGTGGATGAAGTAGAACTCCTTTGCAATGTGAGTAGTGCACTAAGTTTATCACTAGATTTGACAGCAACGTTTTTACCATCATGGTTGAATTTATAGGCCATTATTGAAATACAACATCCTTGATGCCGTTTACTGACTCATATTTCTGTTGTATAATTATTGAAAACTCGTTGTAGTACTTATATGTGAATTGTTCTAACAGTTACGCCTTGCCCTCTTTGTAGCCAGACTAGCTCCGGGTGCGGCCATATGACTGTAAGGTTTTCAACCACTCATACCGGACTCCCCTACTCTTTTTCATAAGTGTACTGCGTGGCTCTCCTCAGCTCAAAAACAGGACGTCCATTTGACGTTCTGTCTGAGAGGTACGTTCCTGGCTATTAAAGTACTCAAGTTAGGTGCTTCTCCCAAGGATACAACGTCAGAGCGACAGAGCCTATCGGGGATTTAGACCTAGAACCTCCAGACTTCAGGTCAAATTTACGCCGTTGGTTAGGCTGTGGCATGATTTTGATGTCGTGGAGTGTTCAAACAGGCTTGTGACAGAAACAATCGCCAACAATGATCTAAGACTACCTTTCTGTACCCTGTCAGATGAGTTTTGCACGACTGTCCAGAGATTCTCTCACTTTGCGATTGTATGCGTACGATGATTGTACGACAATACACTCTGCGCTTAAATGTTTGTTCTATTTTGCTTTTGGACAAGCGAGGACAATGTGGCACTGCACTCAAGTTTTGTAACTTATATCAACAGTGCCACACACACAGTGCAGACATAAGGTAAAGACAGTCTTTTACCTTCCCGACCGAAATCAGCTGCAGGTACCCATTTAATTTAACATAACGACTTAAATGTTTGGCAATGCCATTAGCAGAAAGCAAAAAGATGCCAAAAAATCTCCTTCAAAACGGTTCTTTTGTGTAGCAATAGGGACGTTGTTGACTCACTGCACTTTTTATATCTCTTCTCTGTAGCTAAAGAATTCACAGTTGCGTTATGTACAAAGCATTGCCATTCGAAGGTGCCCTTGGTAAAACTAGGCGCCATCTTCTTTCCATCAGATCCCCTACTTTCAAAAAACTCCCGTCAGTCGGTAAGTGTTTTCAAATCCGCTGTGCCGAACAGTTAATCCCCAAGTTTAGTTCATTCCGACGTGATAAAACTCGCAGTTGGATGCGAAAGTGTGCGGCGTGCGTCAACGCCTGTATTAGAGGGGGGACGCTGATACCTCAGACTTTCCAGCTCAAAGCACTTCAAAAGAAGAAATCCCAACATTGCAATTGAGTGATTATAGTTCTGGCTACAAGGCAAAGCTAAATTGCCAGTGGGGGCGATGCCCTCAATTGTAATCTGTGGATTCGCAGCACAGCATAAAACATTGATCACAGAGAATTCTTCAGCGAATCCTCTGGAATCTGCTAAAAGACTCCATTTCACATTTTCATTCCGTGAGGGCGAGCCCCGTCGACTTTTCTGGAACACTTCTTATGGAAACGCACGTCCGTGGATTGACAGTTTACGGAGACGGTTGCTAACTGAATGAATCATCTCGACATGTTCTACCTAATGTCCTTCAGATGCTCATGGATGACGCATGTTCTAAGTAACGGAGCTCTACATATAATCGCGTACATTGTTGTGTGTATTCCACCTCCAAGCCCTGTGATGCTGTCTCCTCTTAAAGCGGATTCGTCTTGGTTCCGCCGTGTAAGGTGGTCGACTGAGATAGGAGAGACCATACAAAGGCAATCCTCCACGCACGAACGATGGGGATTCTCGACGCCAGCGTTAACATTTACTCTGAGCAGACCCGAAAAGGTCAATGCAAAAAGCTGGGCTTAAAGTCAACGCTTTCGCCCTTGGGAGAAGTATACTTCAAAAGTAACTTTTCAAAGTTTGAGAAGTAGCCGTTTTGACAGCGCAGCTTAACACTAATCCTACAGGGTGGATGATACGTTGGAATGTCATTGCCAACGCTGGCGGCAATGTCATGAGGTGTGCACAATGTTATAATCGTGTTCTGACAGCAAGACTTCATTAGGAAGCATGATACGATGAAGAAGTATGACACTGTATATTGAAAGCGATGTTATTGGTACTGGTACTGAAATATTAAAGGGCTTATGTGTGATAATGTAAAATCAAGATACAACCTACGGGTAAATCTTCACTGTTGTCATATGTGTGTCTATGTTTTGTATCAGAGCAAACAATGTTTGAATCACTTTTAACATGCATGCACGTTTAACAACAATTTGATATGGATAAGGAAAAGCGCCCTACACATTTGATAGGAAAGTTCTACGCTCCAAAGTGTGAATAATTTGCATTTTGTTACTATCAAATTTTAAACGAGACTTGCTTAAAACATTGCTGAATAACTACAGCGTGCAATCCTGTATCCACCGTTACAGAAGAAGAGAAGCTGTTAATCGTATTCATCCTTCATTGGATATTTCAAACCATGGATAAAGAGGCTGAAATTTACCCGATGCATGCTTAATGTCCCACTTGTCTGTAACTGCTCACTAAATTTAGTTTCCATTGACAAAAGTAAGCGAAAGAATACAAAACTCTCAACTATCAACCAGTCTAATAAACGTTCGGATGACTTTGAACTTTTTGATATGCAAGAAAATTGTCACTCTGCTAATCTATTGCTACGCTGATTTGCCTTTGCCTTAATTGCGACAGAAGCACCCTACGGTATGATAAGTGGTAAAAATTACAGTACTAGTAATTTACCATGCAAGGATCCTAGGAGCAAGCCGTAGTCACACTTTTCAGGGAGACCATGCGGTGTCCTACTTGAGAGCATTTTGCTTCAACTTAAGGGCGTTTCAAGGACAACGCATCCTTAAACTGAACTGAACGGTAACAGTATCTATTCTAGAACTACTTAATGGTCCTTGACCTATAACAATATCAACGACAAAGGATAATATAGAAAGCACTCCAGCTAAAATACCCTCCGATGTCCAGTCAATCTGGGTCTCCAGGCAACATATTCACTACCGCTTCTCTGAGAAACATCTCGACTGCGATGCTTAGGGAAAATAGCACATTTACTCAAGCTATCGGCTTATGTGAGTCTGGCTAGCAAGATGCTGACTTTTGTGACCTGCACCTTCTCATAATGTTCAAGGTGATAACGGCCACGAGCCAGACTGTCTACACGCGGTCCTGAGGAGTTGGAATAAACTTCACCGCCTGGGGAAGACAGACAAGATAATGGAATGTCTTGCTTCTTTCTCAAGATCGCTATCTCTTGGCCTTTTGCCCAGATGCCATCAGGAAGCCTTGAAAGGCAGATTTCTGCGCGTGAATATTGTTTAAAGCGTCACGTTGACGCATGTGTATTAGTTGGTGACGCAGTTGTCTAAAAAGTTCAACGTCAACTCTTATTCTTTGATCAAATTTTGCAGGAAAGTTCATTTGGAAAAACCTTGCTTTTCTCCCTGCCAAGAAGGCATTAAGGGATAAAATATGCAACCTTCAAGCATAGCAATCAGTACTTTAATGAACTTCTTCATACTAAAATCTCCTTCAACTTAAAATTCCTGCCTTGACATTACTTGCTAAATGTTCAGTGCCTTTTACATTAATAAACTAATCGCATATTCCGTATTATGTTGAGTGCATCCTGCTTACGTCAAAGTATTGAATAGTGCGGCAGTATCGGTAACGTAGTTATTACCTACCCATTGTCCGTTCCTTAATTTACATATTGCCATAGCAACATTACGTAGACCTGAGTAACCTTTATCACCCAATCAACGCAAATCCCTATAGTGACGACATCAAGGATGAGCAGTACTCATAAAACACGGGAGCTTCAGGACATCATCGTAGAAAACTTAAAAATGCTGTAAGCTGATGGGATAAATGGGCTTTTTAATCAAAAGAACATTGAGAACATGATGGTGATATTGAATAGAAGTAAGCAACCCCATAAGTACTTAACCAAGAACTGTATTTGATGTATCCTGAAGGTCGTCAATGACAATCGGACGTTAGCCAAGAGATTCTCAACCTAAGCTACAAAATCCACCCCCAGCCCATACGGCGCCAGACATTCAACCTTGCTAAGTGCAGGAGGAGACCAGCAGAAACTGGTCATCTCCGACCCACTTTGAAAGGAATTTCGCCCTTAGTTCGTATGGTGCCATACCAGGCTCACAGACTCTTTCGGGCCATAAAAAATTGAGTGACATCAGTCTACCCATTAAGGTTTCATATGCTGCTGGATGAGGGTAATCATGGAGTAATTTTCGACGCGGACAGACCTCTACCTTACGACGTAACGGCAGATCAAAGTTCAGGCCATCTCATAAATACCAAGCATCATCTTTGTCCGGAGGTTTTGAGCACTGTTTATGAGAAGGCGCTCCGTGGAATTTTGACGATGAGACCCTCTTTATGCCCATTTATGGTCGACACTAAGCGTGTGTGAAATAGACATGCAGTAAACATAGCCTCACATTTAGGACGCACGATTACGGATAGGATGCTGTCGATGGGAAATTCGTGTGAAATTGTTCATAAATAAAGCGGTATATATTTTTTTTACATCGCTGTGTCAAAATGGCGAGAACTTTCTGGCCATATAGTTCCTATCCTTGTCCGAGGGTCAGTGTGTTTTTCAACATAATGAATCCTTTCTTTTACCGTAGATGTACGACGTAATGAAGCAACTGATGATGATAAAATACAGACAGCAAGAACTTGGATGGACGGAAGCATCAGTGGAAATGTTTTTAATCCACATCTTTCTCTCAAATAAGGTCCGTATACAAGAATGTTACAAAATCGTGTTGTGTTTGCTTTGAAGCAAGAGTTCTCCGTCCAACACAGTGCGTTGTCTCTTTATATGTGTTTGAAAACAATGTGGTTTCGTATATGAGAATATAGCCCTTGCTATGAAAAAATTGGGATGTTACGTGCATCAACCCTAATTTTAAGTATTATTTACTAAAATATTTACGGTGGTCGAAACTTTACGTACATTGCAAGGTAAATCCGTTTACGGGAATCTTAGTTATCTCAAAGGCAAGGGAAGGACATCAGATTAGACACGGATAGCCAAGGACAATGTTTTTACGGTGTAATCCTCATTAAGATAGATAGAGAAAATGTGGAGCTTCATTTACTGTTAAGGTACATTGATCTATGTACATTTGACGCGTGTTCTGCGATAATAAAGCAGACTGAGTATATTAGCAGCGTAACATGTTGCAACGACCGGGCATTCCCAACCTTTTTGAAAAAGTGTTGCAATAATATGATTCAGAAGTCAAAATAGCAAAAATAGTAAACAGCGCTTCAATGTGTTTTTTATGCAATGCTTGCCGAAAATGATGGGCTACTTAGAGGGTTACTTAATGAAAAATTATCCGAAACACTATTACTTGTTTGTCTCCACTTTTTTTTATCAGGATGGCTCTCTAAGTGATTTGGCGCTGTTTTTTAATAGAAGTCCTATGAGACATTGCAAAACTGGATTATGTTCCTGTAGAAATTTGTATTCAAGATTCAAGGAAAAACACACAAAAATTAATGCACATATTTATATGCGCGCGCATCTAATCAAAATAATTCGAAAATTGATCCTGCCATTTTTTCACAACAAACTGAAGATCATTTCAGAACTCAACATCCCTACAAGTGTGAAATGCATGCCCTTAGCATGTAACTTTAACTTTATGTAATTAAAGTTCGCATATTTTAGAGCGCCGAATACTCAATGAACAAATACTGACCTTGTTTACCTAAAGAACGAACATCAGATTGTAAAAGAAAATTTCGATTCATTGGCTATTACAATTCTTTTTGCACAATCAAGACTAAACACCTGCTGGTCCCTCTATCTGTTACGCTTAAGTACTTCATGGCAAAAATGATCAGCTACTTTCGGTTGGTAAGAAGGACCCGATGTGAATTGATCAATTGGTTTACGACCAGACGAAACTGTTCAATGATGATATTCGTTGTTAGTTAAAAAGTGAAGTGGACGTAAACGGAGAAAAGAGATTTTACCTCGGCGCGCAGGCATCCAAAAATTTGAGTTGTTATTTCAAATCATACCAACATTTACAACATGTACAACTCATAAAGAATGATCTAGCAACAAGACACAAACTTTGTAGTCATACTAGTACACGTGTCTTCCGATTCTGGACATGGCATGCCAACATAAAATACATTACTTGGACGTGGAGTAGATTACTAAGCTAATTCCGGGAAAGGACATCCATCGCCACCGGCATTGATTTAAGTACTGCCATTGTTACAGGAAGTCAAATGTATAGATCCGGACATTGTCGAGTGCATGTGACCGTCAATTTACAGAGGGCAAAAAAATCACCAATTCTATGGGCAGTCCACGTGAAATACACATATAAGAATCTAAATATTTTTGATTTCACAGCAAATGCAAATACAAATGAAAAATGTAGCATGCCAACTTTCCGTACTAAGCATGAATGCTAAAGTGTTTTGTAAATTTGTCTTTTTATTCCACTGGGGACAAACATAGAACAGATGAATAGGGGAAAACATGAAAATTGCATTTCCTGTGGGAAACGCCTTTGTCTTTCACCAGCACACCAATCTTGTATGCAATTAATTTTTCTTTCAAAATGCAAATTGCCGAAGATCAACGATTCTTTTACACACAGCAGGAGACTTGAAATATTCCTTCCCGATCTCTTAGCTCGACAAGACTTGATGAAACGGAAGAAGGGGCATGAATAAATGCATCTTACCTTTAATAAGCTTGGTGAATACGGAACAAATAGCAGCACCGGCACAGATCTCCTGTCTTCTCTCGTCATCCTGAGGAAAAAATACATGTATAACAACGATTTCTACAACATCCGCTACTACAAGTGGGTACGAAATGTGTCAAGAACACTCTGGGGACTAAACATTCACAACGACAGGGCAAGGAAATTGTAGAAATAACTCACAACCTTTTCTGCCATTGCTTATTGCTGGAGTCCTTTCTCTACCGTGGTGGGTGTAAGTAGTAACTGGATAGTGTTTTCTTCTTTGCTTCATCCCACTAGACTTGAAAGTAAAAGGAAGTCAAACATGTACTGTGATGAATCCCAAATGCAACGTGGAAAAGTACTGGCTATCTTGGGGGTGGATATGGAAAAATGGGTCAAAACGGAAATGCTGTTTCAGTAGCGCTCGCTTGGACGGCAAAACTGTAACGCCGGGTTTTTGTTTAGTTGTGTTGTGATGAATAAAAGAGCTGTAAAAGTCACGCGGATGACGTGCCGGTTGTTACGTATGTACAAAATGGTTCCCTACGCATCCTGATAACGTCAATGTAAGGCTTTCCAGCTAGCGAGGTTGCATATTCTTATTTCCTGGAAGGAATAAACATGATATAGAATTATGCAAAACTACAGGTGCAGAAGCGAAAACGCCGGAGACCTTTCTCGAGAATGAAAGATGCATGTTGTCTGAGTAGGGATGGTGTGACACAATTGTGAGGACATGACGACAATTGATTACGTAATATATATTGGTTTAGTGAAAGTTCTTTTGACGACAGCTAACATTTGATAACATATTGTGCCTGTACTGTATTACATGTATGTAACACCCTACGATCGGCCCATCACACCAACTTCGAAGCTTCGCAGGCACCCAGCGGCAGCTGGTTATGTTCCATTGAACGACTTGTCACGGCTAACCTTCGCTAACGATGGGTGTTGTTTAAAGTTTGTCTTGTTAGCATGCCCTGTTAGGATTACCTATAGTTATTAACTACTTACTAGGCTTCCTTTGTGATAACATAAAAATAAGTCGCCAAAAATACCACACACTTGTGCTATCATGCTGACAAGTGCGCTAGCTTGCAAATTGTCCCCTGGCAATGACAGAGGTTCAACAAATGTAGTTAAGATCATGACCATGGTGGAAATACCCCAAGAGTTCGAAGATCACAACCCTGCGTGAAATATTTAGAGTTTTCCATGTCTTCTTCAACTTTATGCGGTTTTGGTTAACAGTTCATGTGTCCACTGATCACTTCATGTCACTCTACTACGACCAACGTATAGAAACACGTAACTGTTAAACAAAAGATAAAATCAGTACTTCCCTGTGAAATAGTCACCTCCTTCATTGAACACTTGACGTGGACTGCCCGCCCTATTTTACAAACGACTTCTTCTAACACTTCTATACTTCATGTCATTCTCTCGAAAAACTGAACTTAGCGGTACGTGACACCATCTTCCCACTCACTTCCTCCCACTATGCTAGCTGACAGTGTATTCAAATAATTACGATAACCTTTGAGCATAAAATACAGACACACCGGTAACCAAGCCTCAGTACACAGAAGAAATGAGTACTGTACGGACCAGTTGTTGAAGGAAAGATGCGTACGAGTTATATGAGATGATGTGCAACCAACCCTTTGAACAGCGGAAGGAAATCGAGACGACACTAGTAGTTTGACTTGCCCTCTCACTTTACCATCGACACGTTGGATGAAGAATGCCGCAGTCTAGCGTGAATCATGCTTCATCGGCTTGGTAAGATGAATTCATACGCGTGATCAACTTCATGCTAGTTTGCAGTAGTAGATATGTGTGTGTAAGATGTGTGTGTGTATGTGTGTGTGTGTGTGTGTGTGTGTGTGTGTGTGTGTTTGTGTGTGTGTAACATCTACAGCATGTGTAAGATGCATTATCTTTGCTGCATCGTTATCATTATAAACACCATTAACATTATCAGCGCCACTTCCATCACATTATCATCATCACCATGGCCGTCATCAACAGTTATCATCATCAACATCACCACCAATATCATCATCATCACAACTGCCATCAACAAAATCATCATCATCACCATCACCGTCATCAACATCACCACAATCTCCATGTCATCAAGACAGTCATCATCATCATCATCATCACTATCATCTCCATGTCATCAAGACAGTCATCATCATTATCATCATCATCAACGTCATCAACACAGTCACCATCATCACCATCATCCTCATTATCATCATCACCAACATCATCATCATCATCATCACCATCTTGTCGTAATACTCCATGCCTTCCAAGAACTTCATGCCAGAACCGCCTTGCATTTTGCTTACCGCTGTCACGTTTTGCCGTGCGGAAACGTTCTGTTGAGACTTCACTCGAGCACATCCCCGCGATAACCCGTTCCACAGCATGTTCATTAGTGCCCTAATGGAGCTCACTCACTAGCCCTGTCAAGTCCCGGAATTAACTGACAGAGTACAGTGCGGTGATGATAAAAGTTACAAACGACCTTCCAAAGGCAAAGTGTCCATGACGGGACCGAAAAGAGTCAATAGACACCAGATGACTTATAATGCATTTCTGAAAATAGGACAGTTTTAAGACTAAACGTATCTTGTTCTATTGTAATCGGCCATTTTGTTATGTGTTTTCCTTCTTTAAGTGTCACTTGTAACGGCTTAAATTGCACCACTTACAGTGTCGCCAGAAAAATGTACCCGTAAGAAAAGTGATGTCCACATCAGAGCAACAATGAACACAAACTCATGCAATGTTTAGCGCTAATGAAACAAGTCTGGGTATCAGTATTTAAAACAAACCTTATGTGTCTGTGTCTACAGCTGTGTTTGTCTGTCGAGTCCAGGAATTAACTGACAGAGTACAGTGCGGTGCTGATAAAATCTACGTATAAGCCCCCTTCACACGAGAGCACGAATGAGCCGGAATGCCGTCCGAATGAAATTTTTTTTCTATTCGTGGCAATATCCTCGCAATTCGTACTGTATTCTAAACATTCTTACTGCATTCGAGATATTCATCCCCGTTCTTTTGGCTGGCTCGAAAGTTTTTGACATGTTAAGAACTGTCGAGGTGCATTCGAAGTGGAGAAATATCGAATGGCATTCGTAGTGCATTCTTGGTGTATTCTAACTATTCTGACCGCAGTCTGACCGCATTCTACGGCATTCTAACATTATTCGAAACATTCTTATCTCATTCGATGGAGAACCGAAACGGCAAGCCACCTCGAATCCTGCCAGAATGTGGCCGAAAGAATATTTCGAATGCTGTAAGAATGTCTAGAATGCACTACGAATCCACAGGAATAGACAAGATTTTTCATTCTGACGGCATTCCGGCTCATTCCTTCTCGTGTGAAGGGGATTTAAGGCCCATTTGGAATTCCCACCCGAATGGCCCCGAATGTGACACGAAGTTTGCAAATACTTCATTCCGGCTGGTTCGGCTTGATTCCTGCTAATTCGATTTCCGTGTGAAGGCCCTATTACAAACAGAAGAGAAGTGATCTCGATCAAGTTTTTAGCTCATTGAAGAGCTATTCTTCCACTGGTCGTGACAGAGAGGACAGACGCTATGTACAGTATTTACAGATTCATTGTATCGGGGTAATATTATATTCCCCCAGCTCCTTCGACAAGCACAATGAACAGTGGATCACAACTAAACGCCCTGTTCTAAGGACTCCAACCCTTTCCGGTGTGCATGTCGGGTGAGCAACGCAGCCGGAATCAAACTCACAGCTTCTAGTTTCAGGGGCAGGGCCACTAACCACTGGACTACGCACTGGGCAGGGGTTACAATGTACAACAAGCTCTATTTGCTCCTTACCTTTACGATATATGAATGCTGTTTTTATTTTCGAAAAATGCTTCATCCAGAAAGACATACAGAGAGGTATGGATGAAATGAAGCATTTTCTTCATGCAACCTTATGTTTTCTTTATATATTCTTTGGGCATAGATACACATAGAGAAACAGGGAAAACGTGTACAGTATACTAGTACTCCACTTTCTACTCCATCTTCGATGGGCAAAGATATGGTTCAAAGTCAATATCTTGCCGATGATACCACTAAAGTAGCTCTACATTTGAGCCATTAATGCTGTTTGTTTCATTACATCTTCTCTAGGGCAGCGAGATCGAAGATCTTTAGGCCACACCGACTTAATTTTAAGGATGACATCCGCGCGCGCATTGATTTTCGCCTGTTCTGAAAAAATGTAGCAACATGTCACCCTGCCTGCCAGAGGATCTGGTCTCCAGGGTAAGGGCACAGGGTAGGGACCAATGCACCCTTCTTCCATCTTTGAACAAGAACTGCAATAAAAACATAATCGAAATAGTGACAATTGTGTCTTAAAGTTTTACTGGGGGTGAACATAGGACAAGCCAAGCTCGGGAAAGAATGGCCTGGACGTTTAGTCCTGTGGTTTAGCGGCATTTTTTTGCTGCCTTTTTTTCTCTTTCTTCGCCCGCGCGCTTTAGTTCTGGCGTCTCCAGAGCATGCATATGCCATCCATAAAATTAAGTCGGTGTGGTCTTACCAATACGAGCATGGAATGTGCAAGGCTCTAATGTAAGCGTCCAGATTTTGGGTCTTGAGAGGCCATTATTCGCAATGCGTGGTGAAGGATTCCATCAAGATGCCTTTGAAGATGAACGGAATATTTAGAGGGAGCTTGAGAGGCTAACTACGTCCTCCGTGCACTTGAAAGTAGAGCACCGCTAACTAACTATCCGGAAATGACACTTCAGTAGTAATAAGTAGGCAAATTCGTTTGAAAGTACTAACTTTGGCAGTTTGGCTATTCTTTACGTGTACATTTGTCTAAATGTACATCTCTGGCTTCTTTTTCGAGCAATTATGCAAAACTTTGGTGCAAACAATTTAATACAGCAATCCTGGATACCATCCTTTTTCAACCGGGGCTCCCTGCACTTGCCAAAATAATTAGGGCAGCGAGCCCCGGTAGAAATAGGATGGTACCCAGGATTGCTGCATAGTGATATTGCGGTCGCAATACCTGAGCGAGCAGGACTACACGAAAATCACTGTTACCTAACCGTCTCTATATGCTCTGCCTGTCGCGAAAGTTTCCCGCACAAGGGATAAAAGAAATGCGTAGAGGACATAAAATCGACCTCTCGCTTGCTCCTGATCCCCCACTGAGTGATTTCCCCGCGCAAAATGGTTTGTAGTTAGTACTGCCGACTTCCGCGGGGAGGGACTGTAATCAGTCACTGGGGATTAAACGCTGCTCTGCGTCACACAGTAATGGCTCGAGGCGGAGAATTCAGACCAGTAAAATTGCACGTTGCCAGCGTACCTTTGTCACTGGCTGGAAACTTCCATCAGCTCCTCTAGACACAGTAGTAGTTAGAGCGTTTCCACGGGTTCCATGGACGCTACTTGAGTTTTGAATTGGCAGTGAGCTTAATACACGGAGAGACAATTGACTCGAAACTGAAGAAAGTGACACCCAATAGACCACGAAATTATAGACGATAAACAAGGACAGCAACAACAACAACAACAACACAGTAACTAGTCTGGAGAGTTTGCTTCGATGATCAAGATAGAAATGTGGAAAGACCAATGGACTATAAAGTTGCTACACTGATAAATGAAATAGAGTATTGGAAGTACTTGCTTCTTTTGGATGGACGCATTCAGAAACGCGTCCTGAGAATTCAGACCAGTCAAATTGCACGTTGCCAGCGCACCTTTGTCAGGGGCTGGAAACTTCCATCGGCTCCTCTAGACACAGTAGTAGTTAGAGCAGGATTCACGGACGCTACTTGAATTTTGCAGTGAGCTTAATACCTGGAGAGACAACTGATTCAAAACTGAAGCAAGCCAAGTGAGACCACGAAATAATAGACGATAAACAAGGACAGCAACAACAACAACAACAAACTAGTATGGAGAGTTTGCTTGGATGAGCCAAAAAGAACTGTGGAAAGACCAATGGACTTTTAGTTTGCTATAAAGTTGCTACACTGGTAAATGAAATAGAGTATTGGAAGTACTTGTTTCTTTTGGATGGACGCGTCCTGAGAATTCAGACCAGTCAAATTGCACGTTGCCAGCGTACCTTTGTCAGTGGCTTGAAACTTCCATCAACGCCTCTCGACACAGTAGTAGTTAGAGCGTTTCCACGGGTTCCATGGACGCTACTTGAATTTTGCATTGTTCAATGTTTTATTCGGTAGGGTTCTCGTGGGCAACACAAGTACCCCCCTCCCAGTTCGTCCTTATTACAAGGCGTGACAAAAAAGAACAAAGTAAAAACGATGACTTTTTACACTCAAACTTGACTAATTCAAAGTACAATAATTGATTAGAATCGTGTTGGACAACCATACTGAAGGGTAACTGTTGTTATAGAACCAGATTGCACAAGGATTGGCATTGAGCTAAATACCTAGAGAGACAATTGACTCGAAACTGAAACAAGTCAAGTGATACCCAAGAGACCACGAAATAATAGACGATAAATAAGAACAACAACAACAAAGAAACTAGTATCGGAACTTTGCTTGGACGATCAAGAAAGAAATTTGGAAAAAATAATGGAATCTTAATTAGCTAAGTTGCCTGGTCAATTCACTGGTAGGTAAAAAAGATCATTGGAAGTACTTGCTTTTTTTGATGGACTTACCAGAAACGCGTCTTGCATTGACTATACTTTACTTTATTTTGTTGTCTTGGTCTTCAAATAAGTTGTAACTTCAGGATTGTAAGTTCGTTACAAGTCTTGCATCACTAAACGAATATTCCTTCGAATATTTTGTATCAGTGCATACCGATGTACTGAAATACATTCAAACAAAATTCAGAAAAAAATGGTTGCTGTCATGTAATGCTAACAACTCAAAGGAGTAGAAACATGTTTTGATATCACTCAAAAACGCACACGAAATCTACAAAAGGCGACAAGTCATGAAGCAACATCGTTTACATAAATGAAGCAGCTCTTCTGCCTGAAGAGACCTCAATGGCGTTAGTTCTGTAATCCAGCTGGAGTGAGGTCATTACTCATTCAACATCACTTCTATGGTGATCCTCTCAACAGCGATGAACTCCAAATAACTAGCTTCAAAAGTGCTCCAATTTGGTGTAAAGTTGCATGATTGCGATGTATTGTGCGCCGACGGTGCTGGAATAGGCAAGTGCTCTTTTGAAGGAGTCAAACTGGCCTTAACCTACGCACAGCAGCGATTATGGAGCGATTTTGTACGGGGATGTTCGACTTAAGTGGAGAGAACATTGTGCCTCTCGGATAAGATTGACGCACAACTCGCAACTTAAAACGATGGTGATCTTAGGGCAAAATGTATCCGACTCTACATGCATGTCGTGAAAAAAAGCGTAGACGACACTACATTGAAGGTAGTCTTATTGCAAAATAGGGCATTTTCTCTCCTTTTTTAGAACAGGTTAAGATTTTCTTCGCATTCATGCTAATCCTGTCTACAGCACGTGTTTGTCAATGTAGCAAAGTACATTAGCAAACGTGTTCAGTGTTGTCGATATTTCAATGCTTAATAATTTGTATATATTAGGAATACATTCTATTTTTATTTACAAATATCTGTACTTAATGTCTAAACTTATCGAAAGTTTGCCGTTGTGTAAAATTGTTTTGCATTATAGCAAACATTTGGTGCTATGTAAAATCAGTGAAAGCGGGAACCAAATGCATGCGTCCATTCAAACCTAATGATAGAAAAAAGTCTAACATTTAGATCCGCGCATAGTTTTATGGGATTGTCAGAACACGGAGCAAAGATTTTTTTTCCTAAGAAATATCATTACTACTCTTGCTTGCTTGTGCATGCAGATACCACCGCACTCTATAAATCTTTTACATGTAAAGTTAAAGGTAGATGACCGTATGATCGACTGTATCATTTGTAATCGTGTAGAGCTTCTTCCGTGGAAAAGATTAATGAGCAAGTACACCTCAATTCTTAAAAATCTGTATAAATTAGAAATGTATTTTTTTTCTATTTAGAAACATCTCTAGTGAATGTCTAGATCCAACCAGAATTTGCCGTCTAAAATCAGGGAGATCAGAATATTCAACGCTCCTGATAAAATAAATTTCTAACCCGCGAATAGTTCATCAGGTTGGCAGAACACGCGTATGGAGCAAGGAGATTTGTTCCTAAGAATTATACTGCTCCAGTTTGCGCATATGGAGATACCGCTGTACTCTATAAAACTTTTACATGTAAAGTTAAAGGTAGATGATCGTATGATCGACTGTATCATTTGTAATCGTGTAGAGCTTCTTTCGTGGAGAAGATTAATGAGGAAGCACACCTCAGACGCACAGCGGGAGGCTGTTCCGCTATTTGTCACACACTCCTGCTCCGGCGCTTCCACTGATTATAAGAGAGCGTTTGACTTTCGAGCGTTTCTGTCAATGTCAACTTTGCAATTTGCAAAGTTCTTCGACCTCTGTGGCAAGTGTTTTCGATGAAAGTGTTTTAACCGACATAGTTTTCTTACTTTTGCTTCAGTCACAGAAAACTAGCACGTCTAAGAATGGGCAAATAAAACTCGATCATATTGATAAAGGTTTTAAACATTTAAAAAATTACCTAGCATTATTCCTTTTTTCTCCATTACTTACTCTGAATTGTAACTATTCCCAGATCTACAATTTGACTGAAAGGTGTATACATGCACACCTTATGAAAGAGAAAAGTTTAATTGATTCAAATACTGATAGTAAATTTACAAAATCAAGGGAGATTCGAAGATTGGCAGTACAATGAGAGGACGATTTGTTCTCAACATAAGCAGAGACGGCGGTCAGTACAAACTTCCTGGGACTTTTGAGCAATTGCTGACGTCATTTGCTTGACCGTTATGCTCACCTAATTGACGTCGACTGGGCATTTGAATACTAAGAAAAGCTGTAGCATAAGATATAAAGTCTGAAATTCGATGAGCAACCCCTTTGTTTAATTACAAAGCTTTAACTCTGAATTAGATAAACGCATGTTTCGATGAACATTCAAGTAAGAGCTGTATCTTCCACCAATACATAGGAAAACCACAAAAACACAACTATAACTGTCATCAAAAAAAAGTCCACAAAACTGTTTCAATATAGTTTCAGCTATGCAAACCTGTTCAATGTATTATCAATGATTGGTTATACGCCTGGAGATAATCTTTACACATTCGAGTCATTTGATACATCTTTGAGTCAGGATGACGTCTGAAACATGACGCACGCATTCGTTGTAATTTCTTAACAACCTGTGCGTTAAATGAAATATGAAAATGTGACGCTTGCTGAGCTTAACTACACTACCACCTGGCTGACTTCGTCATGGGAAATACATCACCAAGAAACGCGCACAAAGAGGAACATAAAATATACATGACGAGATGTACACGATGAAATATACATGGAAACGGCTGGCTGCTTAGCGCGGTGTCATCGACACCATTAGAAAGTGTGCCCAAGAAAGGGTCCAAGTTATTAACCTGACTCTGATTGGCTGGTTTATAATCTGCTTACCGATGAGTGTAGCATATTGTAAGGTCGGATTTTAAAACGAATTTGATAGAGGCTGTAAATATGTAATGGGACCTTTTTCTCAACATGACTTGTAGAACACAGTGTGTGGTAATGGTTTCCAACTGAGCATAGCCGACGGGAGGCTTTTGGTACGCTTCGTGGGTTCATAAATATAAAGTATGGAAATACAATTACCATTCAGAAAATTACAATTCAGTCAGTTTGAAACAAACAAAAAGCAACATTGTAAGGCATGAACTACATTTTCTAAAACATGAAAATTATTAGTAGTATCAACTTCTCTATATGGGTAACAGGGGTATTGTTACCTGTTTTCCGGTGATCCTTTAGATCATTTTCACATTGAACTAAGCACCAAGAATTCTGTCTATAGTAACTACCTGTCTGCCATAGCATTTACTCACGTCCACTCAGTGATAACATCAGCAAGATTTGAGTGTACACGACATGGGTGCTGCAAGACACTTTTTTTGAAAAATATACTTCAGACTCACCAGAAAACAAGGCTCTAAGAGTCACAAAAATGTACTGAGTTGTGATGCCAGATGTTTGTTCAGATTTGACTTGAAAAATTGTACCCATCAAGGGAAGCAGCCACGAGGAAGCTTGTTCCATAACCATACAGATTGCTTGCATAACGCAGAAGGACGAACTGACCTTGCAGTAAGTTGCAGGAGGTGGTATGGAGATACCAGTAAACAAGGCTCTAAGAGTCACAAAACTGTACTGAGTTGTGATGCCAGGTGTTTGTTCACATTTGACTTGAACAATTGTACCCATCAAGGGAAGCAGCCACTTGTTCCATAACCATACAGGTTGCTTGCATAACACAGAAGGACGAACTGACCTTGGAGTGAGTTGCAGGAGGTGGTATGGAGATGGCGGCTTCAGGCTGATGATCAGGAGGATCTTGTGAGATGACCTGGTTCATCCCGGACCTCCAGGCAGCGGCACCACAGACGGGCTCTGGTATCTATCAGCAGGGGCAGGTGGAAACAGGTTGGAAGATAACGATAAGACAGGAAAGAGTCACGGTTAGGAGAACTAGATAAGGGACTTCTTGATATATTCTGTCAGCCACTTCACTTGGAAGAAGGCATAACTTCCTCAGTTATGTCAATAGTTTCCTCACTCACATATCACTCACTTAGTCGAAGCAGGACTTCTTGATATATTCTGTCAACCACTTCACTTGAAAGAAGGCATAACTTCCTCATCTATGCCAATCATTACAGTTTCCTCACTCACATATCACTCACTTCGTCGAAGCAGGACTTCTTGATATATTCTGTCATGATATTACATGGGTATCTTGGTATTGATGTATGTGTATTGGATGTTTCCAGTTTCATGGTCGAAATGGGATAAAATCACATGGCATCATAGTTCTCAACGTTTGATAAGTCCCTAGAATGTAAGAGCACACCGAAAATTACTAGGAATTCTTGTCTTATACGTACATGACGAAAACTTATCTTTTCAGTTCTTACACTTTACGTAACATCGTTTGCATGGCCGGCCCGATATCCAAAATAGGACTTGCTAAAAGAGCCTTTCGTAACAGACTGTCTAATACAACAATTATAGGAAAAACGGATCCGGAAAACATCTATCCCAGTTTCTGTTGCAGCGACGTATCCGTATAAGCGGATTCTTTCCGGAATACATGTTGAAATATGTTGTAAAACTTTTACTCTAAAAGAGCCATAAGACCAACGATACCATCGACCTCACACAGATAAGCCCTAGTCAATGGAAATCTCATTGTCGCATCGGACGGACACAAATAGGGGAAACCGATGACCAATGTAATTTGGCGGGAGATGTAGGTCTTCGTTAACAAGATTTGATGGAATAAGAGATAAGATTCAGCGGGCCCGTGTATTAAGGTCTGTGGGTCATCAATAATAGGATATCACTGATGAAATCAGACAACCCAGCGCCGGGGAAAATTAGAAATAAGATGAACATTCCTTTGGTAGCTAATCCTATCTTCCCACATGGTTAAGACATGGAAATGTACGGAATGATACATGAGAGATTAGCCTCTATAAAATTCTGAATAAACATGTATCATTGACGTGCAATTTAGTCAACATTTGGGGATATTCCCTTACTTATGGAGGCTACATTATAAAAACATATTATGAGCTAAAGAATCTAGGTACAAGTACAGCAAGTATTCCGGAAAGAATCCATCGCAGCAACAGAAACTGGGATAGATGTTTTTCGGAGTGGTTGTTCCAATAATTGTCGCACTAGACATAAACATGTATCATTGACATACTTGTATACTTCTGCATAAGCACATATCTTATGCTTGCCATGAGTAGCTGGAATGTAAAGTTGTAATATTGCTTTTAAGATGTTCAAAATGGTAACTTTGATATACAAGGAAGAGAGAATGGTTTATTGACATTAAATGGCTGAATTGTTTCTTTACAGCTTGACTTCATTAAAAACGTTCTAGTGACAAATAACACCAAGTTCTTTAAAATATTTGCTTCGTGAGTGAAAAAGTAATGACACTATAAAACTGCAAAAGTTACAAATTACACGTCCTCGTTCAGGAGCCGAGTCATACAGTGAGGCAAGGCGCTGTTTGTAAAACGAGCAGTTCTACATCTCATTGGAACTGAGACAATTTGTCGTTGTTTCTTAGTGTCCCATTATGATCATCTCCCCGTCTAGATGGAAGCCGATTGCTGAATTGGTAGAGTCATCGAGAGTTTTAGCAAACCGTATGCATAGATCGTCTCTTCTGCAGCACAGCCGACAAATACTTGAAATGTCCAGTGCACTCTCGTTAGTGACGCACTCCGGTGGATAAAAAAATAGTACAAAGAAATAAAGACGCTCAAGACGGAAGAAAACAAAGGGAATATTTAGATGTAAATATAGGACCACACATTAGAAATACTGAATACTCACTAAGTCGATAACATGGACACAGGACAAGATCTTACTAATCCAATAGAACACTCCAGTACCCAAGAAAATAGCTTTTTTGTAATCCCATAAGTTAAGTCAATTCAGGGGCTAATATCATTAATTTCGCTGATGTACATTGCATAGTCACTGATTATCGTAATTCTTATAAAGTTGGAATATTATGCAACTTATTCTACCCTTTTCTATGGCATCATTTGAAAAACAACGGGTTTATTTGAATCAGTGTTTAAAGACTTCATCAAAATCTTTCAGTCTCTTGCATTTCCATGAGTGTTGATGTTCTGTACTGCGCCAAACTGTGCAGAAAAGTACAACAAAGGTCCACCGATGAAGGTTAGACATCCAGGTAATAAGAAACGCCCAAAAGCCGTTACTCAAGCAACTGAATATGAGTTTGGAAACGGTCAGATGTTTCAGACAACATCCGTTGTCTTTCGTCAGTGACACTGGTCACAACAAACATACGACAAAGGTCTTCATTCATTCATATGTAAATAAAATATATTTTGCCATTCATTTAAAAGCGCAATGAAGGTCTTCATTAATCAAGTTTGGTAAAATGTGTCAATTGTGCCCCAGGTGTTTAAGATCGATCTGAATAGGATGTCCATGCATTGTAATCCTTGGTATAATATTTTTAAATGAAAAATTCTATAAGGTCAATCAGATTATCGGACAATTTGCGTTTAGTAGCCATATTATTGAACTCTACAGAACTATACAGTGGTACTTTCATAAGGATATGGTACAGAAAAGGTAAATTATAACACTAAGATACAGACTTGATCATCGCAAGTAATGTATGCGTTACGGACACATTAGGTCCGGATTTTGGCGTGATATTACAGACATCATAAATGTATTTTTTCCACACAAAAGTACAACAAAATTAAAGAACACCACAGGAATAAAGGATAAGTCACTCCTGGTAATGATGCAGGAATGACTGTATCTGCATCACAATATACATGGACAGAAACAATATCAGGTCATAAATGATGAAGGAAAAGAATGAACAAAAGATATCACGCTGCAAAAACAAGGGAGAATATAAAAATCTAACTTGGGCCAACTTTTAGATCCTGTCTAACATGACAGTATAGGTTATTATAAAGTGAGTCTGTCGAAGTTTCCCCCACCCGTAACCCCTGAGTGTCAGACAGCGTCGTTTATCAGTGCTGTGTCACACCCTACAGTCGATCTGCGCGACAGATAACAGCTGCTTCCATTTTCATGTCATTTATCACAAGTACGCCCTCTTCATGGCAACGGAGTTGTCACATACTGTAAATACATGTAATTTCGAGGTAACGTGAAAAGGGACTTTTCGCGGTGGTTTTAAGTTCGCGGTAGCACCATACACTGTAGTCTCTCACTACCATGGACAAATGTTCGCGGTGGTTTTAAGTTCGTGGTTAAGGGGCCATCGCGAAAACCGCGAACATTAAAACCATCGCGAAAGTTTCTGCATTTACAGTACATAACTTCCATGGAGGCCGCGCCATCAGTGGACTCATCGAGGTAAGGCCACACCAAATTTTTTGTTGTTTCTCGTGTTTGTTTGTTTTTTCAGAAAATAATTGGGTCGGTTGGTCGGTCGAAAAAAAAAAAAAAAAACTTTTCAAAAAGTCGGGGTAGGAGAGATCGGACAGAAAAACCTAAACTCTCAACATTAAGGGGGTCCCTGGTAGCAAAGCCCAAAGTTTAAATAAAAAATGATAAATGTACCGTCCAAAATAGGCACATACAGCTACTGGAATTTGAGGCCCATAGTTAATTTGAAAAAGGAGAGGCAGTGAAATTTTGTCAACGCAAAGTGTGGCCATCAATTTTAAAGGTTTTTGTTTCTTTTTTCAAATCGGAAAAAAATAGGGTTGGGAAACAACAACTAAAATTGGTGTGGCCTAAAAATGACGGAAAACGAGCCCTAATGGACTGTAATATTGCATGCATTTAGGGAAAATCCGCGGAGGACGGATATTGAAAATCGGGGTCGAAATAGGTGGAGAGGAGATGATCTGTCATTTCTTAATGCTAAGGACGGAAAACGATCCTCATGCATCTTTCTGGGACGCGGTAAATCTTTTGCCCATTAAGTAAATGGGATGTCAAATGCCTGGAGTGGATAGATAAGCAATCAGGATGGGCAAAAATCGTAAAATCGCCCTTTTACAGGACAAAAGCGTGCGATAGTTCCACTTTTGAGAGAAATCTATCTGATATGACCGTGTCCGTGGTGGTATTTTTGCGCAGTACTACGTAAAAAGTTCTGTACTAAGGATACATCGACTGTATTAAAAGTTGGATATCAGGTGAGGGTATAATGATCTATAGGGCAGCACACAAGGGTGAATAGCAAACAAAAATACAATCGGAAGGTCAATATCGTTATCAGGAAAGATTGATTTACATTCAAATGCAGATTATTCTATAGCTATTTCAGCTCTGACTTTAAGACAAGGTAAGTGTCATGATCAGATTTGAAAGCAAACTATGGACAGCTACAGCAGTATTTTACTGACGCAATAGATCGGCACTTAAGCGGACTTTACCATCCCAAAAAAAGCAGAAAAAGAAGGCAAGCCTTAAGTTCCTTACTTATGTCCTTTTAAAGACGAGTATATGTGACGCGTTTTTAAACTTCAATTATTGACTCAGTTTGTGCAAAAAATAAACGGCAACGAATTGTTGGGCATTGCAAATTAATCCTCGAGAAATTACCTTTGACATACCGTTTTGGCCGATGATTGATTTGTAAAAGATCAAGCTGTAATAACCACAAAATTATCAATCCCTGGATCGAGGAATAGTTAAGTGGATCCGTTTATGGATATTTGATGGCCTTTTAAGAATCTTGCAATCAGCTCCTAATTCCTTATACCGATCCCTTTTATTCCAAGCAGACTACACATGACGAAAATACTGAAGAATACTGAAGAAAATAATGCATCTAAAACATTTAATCTAAACTCATCAACGTTCAAAATAGTGTTACTATCTAAGGATTTTGCACGTTTTACTTATTCTATTCTAAAAAGAGAGATCCCGTGCTTGTTTCACACCGATAAAACAATCTGCTGCATATATGCATGACTGTCAGCTCATTATTTCATCTATCAGGAATAACGTTATGTGCACGTCAGTTCTCATGCCCGTAGCCAGGATTTTGGTTGGGGGGGGGTTCTTTTTAGTACTAGTGGGACCACCGAGCGCCGCAGGCGCGAGACTCACGCCGAAGGGGGGTTCGGGGGCATGCTCCCCCGGAAAAATTGGAATCTTGACCCTCTGAATGCAATTTCCTGCATTTTGACGGGCAAAACTCGCTGGCTAAGTTTAATGGAATTTCTATAAAAATACAGAAGGCTTTTGGCATAAATCTTTAAGGCCGACTCCCCCAACATATTTTCACCATGTCCGACACCAAAGGCGTGAGGCGTTGCAATGGAGGTCCGGGGAAATTTTGAAATCTGGACCCTCTGAAACGCTATTTCCTGTCTGTTCTGGGGCAAGATTTGCTGTTAGAATCACTAAGATTCAATGAAATGTCTAGCAGTGAAAAATGCAAATGTGAGTCATGCCTTTGAAATATAAATCTTGGACATGAAAAAGTGGACCTTTGAGTGTGAAATAAGTGGACCTTTGAGCGTGGGGGGGTTCTTCCGCACGTTGATTGGTCACTAATTGTCCTGAAATGCAGGCAGCTCCTAGTGTGCTGGTTTATGTTACGTCAAAGCTATTAGACTGCATAACTAAATTGGACATCTAGTCAAACACATGTGTACGAGGACCCCATTTGTTAGTGGTAAAGGTAGTCTAGTCGCCTTTTTGTGGTTGTGGGGGCAGTGGGTTGTTTATACCGTGTGTCAAGGACTATGCCTTTAACTAATCTCCAAGCAGATTCCTCCGGTGGCATAAAACAGGAACATAAGCTGGGGAAGGACTTCAGCCGACAGAGGGGTAAAATTGGCCACCTTCTTCCTAACGCAGTTTGATTGCCTGATAATTGCCTTTGACCCGTTCCGTTCTGTGGCAGATTCCGCGGTGGCCAATTTTACCCCTCTGCCGGCTGAAGTCCTTCCCCAGCTTATGTTACTGTTTTATGCCACCGGAGGAATCTGCTTGGAGATTAGCCTTTAACTTCTTTAATGTCCCCAGCCGAAGTCAAGTCCTCGTTTTTTACACCTGGGTGAAGTGAGGAAAGTCGTGTAGAGTGCCTTTTCTAAGACCAGAAGACGGTTAATGACAGGATTTGAAGCTAGGACCTCTGGCTTTTGGGTCAAACACCATGCACGTAAGCCGCACGACCCCAGTTACTGATGATTACCAGATTACCATAGAAGTACTGGTAGGACAATTCAACATAAAGCAACCGTAACTGCGCCTGAAGACCAGTAACGATGGTTCAACTTTTACTGGGGAGACATGGTGGCGACCTACTCAAGGAAGTTGCTTAGTTACGAGTCACCACTAACAAAAGACAAAGAGCATGTGGAGATAAATCAGAATTAATACAATTTAGGAAAACAAACAACAGTATACTTGTCATCATAAAACTTTAACAGAAAAGCACGGACCGTTTACTCCTTAATGAATACTGTTAGCTAGGTATTTCTTTGAAACATAAACAGAGCCTGATCCTTGTATCGTATACAGTAACACCAACTCTCATAAATACGCCTGGTACCCTAATGCTACCACATAAAAAAGTTTTCTAAAATGCAATGATGTAGAATTAGTTCCAGAGGTCGGTACACTTTTGATATCCAAGTGCTCAAGACATTCTAGAGGAGGCCCTAATAATACCGTTTATGTGGCACTGTTAAGGTGCCTCGCGGAATTTTCAGACTTGACATTATGGTAAGTTCAACTTCTGTGAACAAGAATTGATGTCCAAGAAATGTTGAAAAATGAAACAAAAAATTCCATGCAAATATTCGCTCACCTGTGATTCAGCTCCTGTGTCGCTCTCTAGTGTTTCCAGTATAGTGTGCTCGACTGCGACGCTGACGGTCTTTGGTTTGACATTCTCATCAGTGTAAACTGAGGAAACTGCATGTAGGTACTTGGGGAAGCTATATACGTATGTGTGGTTCGTGTTAATTCCCTTGGGGGCGGGGTGAAATAAACTTTAAAAATATATCCATATTTTCCTTTCAAATATGTGCGTTTCTGGTCGTTTTGATGTACCAATCTTACTTCAGTTATGTACGTATTCCGCCTGACTACAATGCATGTGAATTGCACAATTACTATACATGCACTCTCAGTCCTGCAAAACAGTCAGTGGGTAAGTACTGAATGTAAGCTTGTAATCATCGAGTGCAATTGTGTACATATTCAAAAATATTATTAAACAAATCAGTGCGAGTTATTGCGGTATCTGTATGAAACATCTACAATATACATATTTGGTAAGACCTTCATTAATACAAAAAATTTAATTAAGAAAGGAGTGCCTCATAAGTTCTCATCAATATATTTATTTACTTTGCTATGTATTACACAAAATTTACAACATGTGAGACATGCAATTCCTTCCTTTTTTTGACATGACTGACATTGTGCGGAATGCAGTAGTATTCTATATATTTCTTATGATGCATACCTGGTCAAAAACCTCCACGCAATACAGCACATGTATTGATAACAGTACCTTGTGGTGAAGTACATGTACTATGTTTTTCTGAGTTTAGAGTGTTCACTAACCATGTAAACCTGTTGTCTACATACATAGATTGTCTAGTCATAAAACATTTTCACCAAACCTATCTGTAATAGCAGCAGCTTCCAATTTCCTAGCTAGGTCACATCAAGGCTCATAATATTTCAAATAGTGCTTCGCGTATAACTGAAGTCAAGACATTGCTGTTGTCATGGGAACATATTTCTTAGTAGCCTCTACCAGGCTTCCAAGGTCGCTGGAAAAATAGTAGAAATTGACCAAATAGGCAGAAAACACACCAGAGGAGTTGGTTGGTCGAGGAGTGCAGTTTGCGACCTGTATTCCTTGGCCAACCAACTCCTCTTGTGTGTTTTCTGTCTATTTGGCCAATCTGTACTATTTTTCCAGCGGCCTTGGGAGCCTGGTAGAGGCTTATTTCTTACCACAATGCACTACAGGCTTTTGTAATAGTCAGTGCTCCAAATAGACGTACATGTGCTGCGCAGCTTGAATTCTCTTTATGTTATCTATTTCCAGTTTCCAGTGCTAACTTCACAGACAACATGTCTGCTGAGCTCACAAAATCTGGCCTTAAGTCACCAATAACTACTTTGTGGAAGAAAAAACATATTCATAGACATTTTCCAAAAAAATATACATCAACTTTTGCACATATATGTTTATCCTACAAAGCAATCCATATTACTTCAAAACAATGTGACTCAGTTATAAACAACTGTCTTTTGTGAATTGAGCTCTTAGAAGTAGTTTTCCTACCACTGTTCAGTACACATATGCAGGGCAGTCCTTACGTTTATACAAGGTTAGTCTGGAAGTAGGGACTCAAACTGAATATACACTGTTTCTGTTCAGTACACGTGCGTATGTGTGATTCTTTCCCTGTGTGAGAAAGTATACAGTCAAGTGAACAAGTAGTACAGGCATAACAGGCTAGAAGATACCCCTGGCTAGCATATACCTGGGTTCATTCTAGTCAGGAGTACACTCCAAGCCTTCTACACAATATATCTTCTTTGAAGGTTTGTTTTGTTTGTTTTAAGATGTTGCCCCTCTTTGTCTGTGTTCTCTAAATTCTGGTCAGGGGTACACTCCATCCTGCTACACCTATTTGAAGGTTTTAAGAAGTTGCCCCTCTCTGTCTGTGTTCTCTAAGACCTTGCAAGAAAATCTGCTTGGTTTGGTCCATGATTGTTCTGTAAAACTTCAGGTCTTCTTCCTTAGCCTTAAGGGTGCTCTGCAGAGCCGCTTTAAGGGCCTCGTTCTCGTCTTGTTGGATGGAGAGTTGTACCTCCATCTCTTCTATGTCTTCTGGGCCTGGTTTGATGTCTCCCTGGCCTACTGAGTCTCGAACTGTTCTTCCCTTCTTAGGTGAACCTTTGTTTTCCAGCTTGGCTTTGCCTGTAGAAAAAATAATCAATCATCATTTGCACTTGGCCTCTAGCAATCTACTGCAATAAGAAGCATGGTACTAAATTATGACTGAGTGGTGGTTTAAGATTACCTAAGCCAAGAACTGCGGCCTTGACAAGGACCTTCTTGTATAGATGCACCAAGTCATATAACACTTTCCCACCACAAATGAAAGCAACCTCACCTTCCATTTTCAAAACACACATTGTGAATTGGATCCGGACAAAAATCAACACAAACAAACCCTTGCAGGATTGGTGGTAGACGAATTTGTATGTAGATATGATGTAGATAATTGACTTGTGTTGTGGATATTTTCTTTGTTAATTACACCCATTTGGTTATTTTATTTATGGTTTCAACGATTGATGTTTTGTTACTTATGTTATAGCCTTTGACCTCTGACCCCTCCTCATTACTTCTGTTTACTGAGTTTATGTTACATTTTTGTAATCAGTTCACTTCAGTTTTTCTTATGTCATACAGTATACATGTACTTTTGTTGACTTTATGTTATTTGATGGTTTTAATTTGTAATGTTGATGGACGACTCCAGGAAGAATAGAGTTATGATAATAATTGTAACTCTAATTGGAGATCGAAATAAACAAACAAACTGACGTATCATCAAACAGTTAAAAAATAAACTTTTGTATAGTACAATAGACAAATGTTGGAAAAGAGATCCCTCTCTCTTATGTATGTTTTATTCCAACATCAAGTGATACAGAATTTCTGGCCGTAAATGTATTTGGGTAGATACTATGGTCTGGTATAAACAGGATCCAGTAGTGTCCAATGATAAATTAATACACAGGTACATGTAATACTCAAGAGAACAATATGATAAAAATAATAAGATCAGCCCTGACCTAGCTGTTTCTCTAGCTGTACATTGCGCTGTCTGTGCTGTGTCAGCTGACTGTCGGCTTCTGTTGCTTTTTGTTCTGCCTCGTCCAGTCTGGAAGGACACAACATGTCCATATTCAATCCTCATACTATCATACAAGTACAGTGTAGATACATAGTTCTATTACTTGACTTCTAAATCTGTACAATTGGCCTCAATTAGCTTATAAGATATTCATGCTGTGTGAACTTGTTATCCAACAGGAAATACCTAGAAAAGAACATATTGCTGGTTTTAATGTTTTACATATATTTCAAAAAGATGTGGTCAGTCTAGTAAGACATGTATTTGACTAATTTATCAAATATGCTCAATTTAGCACGTGAGTCCCATGACAAAATGAAAGGGTAATTATCTTAAAACACTATAAATCTTTTTCATACATCTACAACGAGGAGTAGAGACATGAGAGACGCTCATCCATCGTAGTGATGGGAGAACCATGGATGAATGGATTGTTTGCATCAGGCCCATGGCCCATAAAAACAGACACGGTCCAAAGATTAAAAACTACACTTACAAAGAGTTAACAGTTATTTACAATCACCATACTATTTAAAGTATGGGACTTAAGTATTTTGTTTAGTTTAGAGGGCATGGTAGATAAGGTAGTTAGTCATAAATAAATATAAGGTAGAGGGCAGTTTCCATCAGATATGGAATGACTAATTTTTCCCACACACCATTCCTGAGTGGAATGCCCTGCCTGGCACGGTTGCAAGTGCTCCTAACGTTGAGTGCCTCTGTCCCAGGCAGGCGGCCTGCCGGCCCTAACCCAGGAGCCTCAGCTCCCCCCCCCCCCACGATGCCCCATGCGGGGCCATTTGAGGGTATATGAATGTAGATGTAGATGTAGATGTAGACTACCCTACCTGTTATGCAGCACCTGCACCAGCTCTAACAGTTTGTCCCTCTCCACCTGAGCAGCCTGGCACACTGTTCTCTGTTCCTGCAGCTGCACTTCTATGTCTCTTACCTTCAGGTCACTGGTAACAACACAACAAGGTGTATTTATAAAGGTTAGACATCCAGGTAAACAATATTCAGTTACAAATCAATCTCTCCACCTGGGCAGCCTGGCACACTGTTCTCTGTTCCTGGAGCTGCACTTCTATGTCTCTTACCTTAAGGTCACTGGTAACAACACAACAAGGTGTTGAATACAATTGTATTGACATGTAAGGCTAAAAAAAATTTGTTTTATTTATCTATTTATCAATCTTGTAGCCTAAGGGTAGTCTCTTCAGTTGTCAACAACAATTTCCAATGGAGCTCTACTTAATGTTCTGTTGACAACAGAAGTTTGACTGACAGTGTGTCCATAAAAGAACTAGAAAAGGCGCTCCTGAAGCCATGTTAGGGACCGTACGGCATTTAGCGAGGGGGGAGGGCCGGTCGCCAGGGGGGGGAGGGCCAAGCAAAAAAATATTTTGCCAGGGGGAGGGCCTAGCAAATTTTTTTTTACTTGGGGGGAGGGCCAAGCAAAAAAAAAATAGCTTGGTCTGCCAGCAAAATATGTCCCTTAAAATCCAAGAAACGGCGTTTCAGAGGGTCAAGATTTCAAAATTTTTCTGGACCTCTGCAAGGGATCGCCCGAGGTTGGCGCTCGGGATACAGTGAAAATGCGAAAGGGAGGGGGCGGGGCTTATGCATGACGCCCTCGAAAAACTTCTTCACGTACAGAAATGTTATTAAACTCTAGATTAGTCTGCCAGCAAAATTTACCCCTGTCTTATTGCCCTCAAAATGTAAGAAATGGCGTTTCAGAGCTCGAGGGTATATTTGCAAATTTCCCTGGATCCCTTTTGACGTGACCGGCCTCGCGCCTTTGATGACCGACATCATGATAATGTGTTTGGGGGGGATTTAATTTTGTATTTCTAAATTGAAATGCTATTAAAGTTAGCTTTGTTTGTCAGCAAAATATCTCCTCAAACTGAAGGAAATGGCTTTTAAGAGGGTCAAGATTTCAAAATTCTCCCGGACCTACCTTGCGATTCTTTGGCGCCTTTGGCCCCGAACATGGTGTTCGGAACGTCGTTCTCAAAAACTTGAAACCCTCGTATTTTTTTTTCATAGAAATGTCATCTAACCAGCAAATTTTCCCATAAAAAAAGCAATGCAGGAAATCGTGGCAAAAAAGCGTGGCATTTCTAAAAGATCTCCTGCAAGTCTGCGGTCTCACGCCCGCCGGCGGCTAGAGAGAGGCGACCGGTCTTACCCCGCCGTGGGAAAATCAGCGTCACGCGTCGGCGCCCCCCTCCCCACTACAGTTTTGGAAGTCGAATCGTGCTGTCGTGAAACAACCAGAGGGGCGAGTAAGAACATGGTCTAGTGGTTAGGATTTGGCGCTCTCACCGCCAAGGCCCGGGTTCGATTCCCGGTGTGGGAACCAGTGAAACAACCAGAGGGGCGAGTAAGAACAGAAAGAAACAACACCCCGACTCCCGGGATTCGAACCCGCGCCGAACCCGGGCAGCCGGATCACAAATCGAACGTGCAAACCGTTCGGCCATAAAGGCTTAAGCCGTTAGGCGTCTTCGGTTTAGCAGTCCTTGAATACCACTGTTACAGTCGTTTTGGTTTTCATTTTTTCCCCCGATTTACCGTAAGTTATTACCACCACAGAACCAAGAAAAAGTCCAAAATATATGTAAATTGAAAATAGTTTCCGTCAAGCCGCTCAGGCCCGCGAGCTTGCAATACGTAAATTTAGGGAGCGGGGCGCGCGCCGCTTCGTGGCGCAAATCTACTAAAAATCCAGGTACAAATGCTTTTTAGGTGTTGTTTTAATATCAAAACAATGAAATAGCTTCTATAAAGCAAATATTTATGCCTCTATGAAGCAGATATTTATCCCTCTATTAAGCAGATATTTTGAGCCATTCTGTTTTCCTTTTTTTACTAGGGGTGAGAGATCTGCTTCTCGATGAAAATCATGAAAAAGTATGACGCAAAGCACATTTCCAAATGCGGGAGCGCAGTGTTTTATTGGCGTCTTGAATATTTTTTTTTTCAAAGTTGATAGGAGGGGGGAGGGCCAAGCAAAAATATTTTGTCTTGGGGGGAGGGCCTAGCAAAAAAAAAATTACCTGGGGGGAGGGCCATGCAAAAATTTTTTGACCCGACCCTCTGGCGACCGGCCCTCCCCCCTCACTAAACGCCGCACGGTCCCTTATTATAATGCTTTGACTACTGCTTCATATCTACATAAAATAAGTTTGTTTTTTTAGTTTTACTGGGTATATCAACAAATGTTCTCTTAATGATTCGCTACATCGTTATGCCCATGGCTGTCTCCATGATCAGCTTGTCAGTCCTGCAACAGATATTGCCTAGGACAAAAATTCCATCCCTTCTGTCCAAACGATCTGAACTTCAGGACATGAAATTGATGAAGACATATTTTGTTTAGAATGACAGATTTGGTAACAATAGTACACTAGTAATAGTAGCACTATCTTTACCTGTCTGTAGCAGGTCTGATGATGGTTGCTCCTTTGACTGATACCTGTCCTGGGGCACTGCCAGTCCTGCTGCCACGCCCATTTCTGTCAATAAAGTTTCAAAAGCATTTATTTTTAGTACAAATCTTAAAGGACTTACAGCTTTGTGCTGTACAGCATCAATCTATTTTTTTCAATGTCAAAGACAACAAGTAAAGGTGTCTAAAAAAGACACCTTTGGGCGACGCATTTTAATGTTACTGACCCGCCCCGGGGTGTATATGGTGAGCTTGGGGGGGGGGGGGGGGTATCTTGTTTGTGCGGGGTTGGTTCCTTGGGGGGGGGGGGGGCAAAAGTGGCGAAAATATTCTGAACTTCTGATACTATTACACAGGCAATTTTCTTATTATGACATTATCTTTGACTTTGGTTATAGTCCGAATTGTCAGGCGATCGATCCTTCAATCGATTGCAACACGTGCAAACAAGATCTAAAACAGTACATGTACAAAACTTCAAGACTTGTATCAAAAACTTCCCATAACAATAATAAAGAGATTTAAAGCATTAAAAATTAAGGACTTAAATTGCTACTGCAACTGACGGCTTCAATCTATATATGGTCTCATTCGGTCAATATTGACCATGGCAAAATCCTAATTGATATCAGCCCTACAGCGTCGACTGTGGCTAAACAGCCCTATACGAGCATTACATTCTCTGCCACATAGGGCACATCTGCAAGCTGACTCAGGTCTGTTGTAGAGTTCTTTTCGCAGGATCCGCTTTCCTTATGCCATACGCATCAGTCTGGTTTCTCCTGATTTCTCATAAAGAAGATAACCATAACAATAATGTAGAATTCCAAAGAATTAAAGATTAAGGACTATGTGACATTATCTGACCGGTTCGGTCCATAAGAAGACGGATTATAGGATGCACAATATGCAAGGTAATTACGTCCATAATCTTCTGTCTTTCCTCAATATAAACGAGGGACATGATAATAAAAAGTGTAGATCATCTTCAACAGTATGTTTGTACATAGTATTATTAGTACAGAGAAAAATATGGTTAATGTAGTTCTGAGCCTTCGTAGTTTTCAGGTCACGCTTCCGCATTCCAAATGCATGCCCGATGGTACACCCTTGGGAAGGAGGCCCAAAGATCACGCCCCCCCCCAAAAAAAAGCCCTGAAACACCTGCTTTTCCCCTCCAGCTAAAATCGAACAGTCACGAGCCACCTCAAGTCCTGGTAAATAACTAGAAGTGGCTTACGATGCACGTGAGGACAAAGCCGAAAACAAATGTCTACATGAACAACAGCGGGTGGAGCCAACAGGATCTACGTTTGATGATTTGATACCACCTACAGCCAGACAGAACCTGGCTGACACATATGTTACATGTACTATGCAGTCTATACTATCCAAGTATGCACAATTGTGTACATAAGCCTAACCATGTCTTACTCCACAGATAGGGTAATTACATACGGAAGCATGCGCTATACTACATCATATTTCATACATCATACTACTACATACAAGAGTAGCTCTCAGAGCATTGGCAGCGTCTTGGGCAGTTCAAACTTGGCGCTCTACCAATTACTCATAGCTCTTCTCCCCAGTCATTGGTCAATGCTACATTCAAATGAACTTCCATATATGGTGTAGTCACGTGTCCTATTCCTAAAATAGCCTAGTTACCTAGTAACATAAACATCTGGTACAAACACTCTATACGCCTTTTATCTTATCTGTCTCAGTCTGTCCAGCAAAGTAAAAAGAATAGACTGGACATATTTTTTGAACGTGTTCGCCTTTTTCTTAGGCATTTTGGCATCAACAAAACTGGTACCTGTGAACTTGCTAATAAGGCTACCTAAGAATGATCATGAATGTCTTATGTTACGGTCACATTTCCCAACCGGAAGTTACCGGAATAAAAAAAAAATAAAGCTACATTTATGAAGGATAGACATCCAAATTAAAAAGTAAAGCTGTTTATGGTCGTTTATCAGTTCACAAATTATGGCCACTACTTATTTTCTTTGCATTTTGTGTGTTTTAGGCCCTCTGCATGCGCATACTTTTTATTTGTTCACGAGAGCTGCCCAATCGGACCCCGGGTTGGAACTGTTACCGTAAAACTACCCCCAGCTTGAGGAGCGAAAGTTGCCTGGTCGGTTCTCGTTTGGAAATGTGACCGTAACATTACCCTTATTTTTGAGGAGCTGTTGAAGATCTTGTTTGAGAGATTTATTAATTCTTTAAAATTTTGGCAAATCTTTTATCCAATATTGTGTTGACCCTTTCACCTCACCTAGTATTAGGCCACAGTATTAAAGTAGCTATTGTGGATGACATGAACGCGAATACAATGTTTTGAATGGAATGAATGAGAGCCGACCTAAGTGACAAAAGTTTTACTCATTGCGGCGCCCCTTTGTAATCAGTCCATCTGCATAATTCATCTCAGTTCGGGATGTTAGCCAGACCATGGCCACATGGGGTCGGCGTCATTGTCTTGGTGATGTCGGAATTTCTTAGTAATCGGTGACATCCCTAATTGATCTGAGCCGAAATGCCGCCGTGCTAATCAATGCCAAAAACATCCCTTTGTTTATTACCGACAGAACTCCGTATGTGGCCCGGCCGCTGGCACGGCAAGGTGCCACGGTACCGCTAAAGCGGTCATTACAGCAGCGCATCTCGTGGCGTATGCATCGCAGACTTTTCGCTCTGAAATTTCTCGAGTTTTCGCTTAAGTCTTTCCTCTTACCTTGTCGGACGATTTGAACACGCTTGTCCCTAGTTTCATCTTGCTGGCCAAGCCACCACGTATACGCCCCGTCGGCGGAAACCGCTTCCCGTTCAGCGGAGCCAGCGCGCCAAGACCCCGTAAACGTCGGCCCGTCCCCGGAGCCAGTCAGCTAGGTCTCCGTCGGATCATTCTTCGGTACCGGTCAATCACGTCCCCGTTCCGGTGTCTCCCTACAGAGCCCTTGCGAGGCCCTTAACATAGGACACAACTTTCGCGGTCTCAAGCCGGATTTCCTCCGAACTTGTTCGTACATACCCGGCGGCATTGCTTGGACAGTGCTTTGACAACGTACTCCCAGACTGTTGACTTCCTGACCCTTCTTGATCCGTCTTCAGCTTAGAGAGGCGAACATCCGGTCAACACCGATCAACTAGCCGAACCTTTCTTCAGTGACCGAACTCAACTCCACGGTGAGCTGCCATATTGTTGTATCTTGTTACAAACTTGTCCTTTCATGGATACTTCAACTACCAACATTGCCATAATTTACCAGACAATCTTTTTTTCATCCCGACTGAAGTCATTTGTTCGGCGTCGTACTACGACAGCCTCCGACGAGTAATTTGTCCTAATTTTTGGGTATCTAACGTAGACATTCAGTTTCATGGCGTGCCGGGTTGCACCATCCCAAAATATTACGCTAGTGTGCTTCCTATTCTGCAGCAAACCAGTCCTCACATTGTGTATGTAGAGCTAGGGCACAACGATATAATATTATGTAGACGCCAATGGGCTCCAGAAACCATAGCTCGTGATTTAGTAGCTTTGGCACCCAAAATCTCTGAAATCCATTCAGTTCGACAGGCGATTCTAGTTGAACCAAACATGCTGGACTTCCACTCACGCATCCATGATTTCCGTACCGAGTTTCGCCCCCTCGTCGACGCTACCCCATCCGTTCACAGATGGTACCACGCAAAGCTGTGGCAGAAAAACCCTAACTATTTCATTTATGAACGGTATATTTCTGAGCCATTCTCTTCAAATTGTTCCCAATTGAAGGCTTGTTTTGTTAACTTTTTTTTCAATTGCTTCAATCGCCAGTTGGCTTCACATTTGGTGTATTTTTAGCCCCGGACAGAAATGTTCCAGTCAACATGACGACGACCTTGGACTGTTTCAAAAGAAACATGGACTGGTTCGACTGACATGGACTTGCAAAATGGAGACAAATGGCCGGATGCTGAGGATTCGAGTAACTAATCGCCTATGAGATTATGTATGAATTTCTCCTCAGGTGAGTATGCCCGTTGTGCTGCTCTGGTTTAAGTCGGCTTAGTTATGTTTAGTTAAGTTAAGTAAAAGGTTATGTTGAACGGGAAGACAACAACCTTAGTGATCGGACAGGAAATTTGATGGGATTTATCCGTGGATTCTTGTGTCTGGCTCCCAGTCATTTGCTCTGCATATGTCCCCAGACTTGCGTCCTTGTCTAAAACTTCTGTGATGCCCACTCAACAGTCCTGTCATTTATGTTGTTATGGTTTATAACATTGCGTGCGTGTGTGTGTGTGTGTGTTCTCTCTCGATCCATTTACAGGCCGACCATACTTAACAAGAGCAATGATGACGATGTTCACTTGGACTCCACAACACCGACACGCCACACACTGTGACTCATCTTTCTTTATTTGTGATATCTCAACATCAGCTCCTACAACATATCTTTAATAGCTGTGACGAGCACCCAAATAAACGTACAACGACGATCACAAAGTTATGGGTGACTTTGGAATATACCATTAGTGTCAGTATCAGTATATTCGTATAGTATATGAAACGGGCGATGTCATTTTTGTGTTGTCTCTCGATCCCAACAGACTAATCATACAGGACAAGAGCGACAACGACGAGATGTACCTGACACCCATACCTGTGTCCATCAGGACGAAACAGTTCCGTCACAAAGTCAGTCGAGTCCTTCCACTGCAAGTCGCTGAGACGAGCTGTATCGCTGGAGGAGCCGGAATAGACGTCTGTGCACCTTATAAAGTCGGGAAGGAGCTACACATCACCCAGATCCGCACCGTCCACAGAAGGAAGACAACGAAAGGGCCTAAGAAATGCCAGAGCAGTAGCAGATCTGGAGCAGCAAATCGATTGCACTGCCACAACCTACCTACCTACCTACCTACCTACCTAGTCCCTTGACCTCCAGGTCGTTGGGGGGACAACCACAGAAAACCTAAAACTAGTTAGACAATTCACGGGCTGGTTTTGGCTGATTTATACCATGAATATGTATATATAATGTGTATATATTATAATAGTGGATTTTATATGTACAACAAAGAACCGTACATAATTTTCCCACAGCGACGACGGACCTAATCAAACCGGAGGTGTATGTACTAATGAAGAAAACCAACATAAGAATATGCAGAAGTGGCCATCGCTGGGAGGAGCCAGAATATACATTTGTGCGGCTTGAAAATTCTGAACAGAGGGGAGCCACACAACATCCAGAACAGCGCCATCTACAGAAGGAGGGCAACATGAGGGAAGTAGAGGCCAGTAGCAGAGCCAAGACGTACAGCCGATAGATTGTGATCATACTTGTACATGTATAGATAACCTGACATGACACCAGTTATAGAATTCACGGATTGACTGATTGATTGACTGTTTATATCACGAATATGTATTTTAGTGTATACATTGTAGTAGTTGATTTTATATGTATATGAATGGACCGTAGATGAAATAAACGTTGTTTTGTGGTGTGACAAGACCTGTCTGTTTGATACGCCAAAATGTGACCACGAGATATAATGTATTTGTATGACAGAGAGTCAGAGAGTATAGTTCAGAAGAGAAAGAGAGATCCGCAGCTAAGAACGAGGTTAGCGAGACCAGCATTACTAGTATATAGTAACGTCAAACTACCTTAACAGTCTCCCGTGCCCAGTGTACGGAAAACCTTGTCTCTGCGTCCTTCCTTTATTCTAGCTATGCTAGTCTTCAAAGCAGAATCTAAACAACTTGAAACCCATTGGTTTCATGGCTTGTTTGAAACATGTGACTTATTAACTTTTCAAAATCAGGCTTTACGTAACCTGTATCTATATAGCCGGTATAACCTGGTATAACAGTCCTTCGGCGTAACACACCAGCTTCAATTCAAAACGACAACCACCTGAAAGCGCAACATTTCATATTTCATAAAAAGATATCGACAAAAATCTGTGACACATTGGTCTTCTATATTCTTTTGACCTCGTGAAGCATATTATCCCACCTTATAAAAGCAAAGCTCAGAAGATATTGGCAAAAGTTGTGCTATATTGGTCTTGTCTTCTTTAAAACATCTTATTTTTCTACCACTCAAAATCAGGCTCTCTATGACTCCAAACGATAACCACTTGACAGCATTTCATTCTATATTGTAAAAAGCACAGGCTTATAAAAGACATAACGGCAAAAAGCTGGGACATATTGGTTGCCATTGCAAATTCATAAAGCATGCGAAACATCGTAATAATCTATGTGTACGGCTTATGACATGCAAGGAGCGCAGTCACTTCCGGCTATGTGAAAAGACCGTTCCCTTAAATCATTAATCCTGAAAACAAAGAATGCCTCAACAAAGGAAAAATAACAGCTAGAATAGTCTTCAATGACCACTGTATGGACGACACCCCTGTGGTTTAGCCAAAAATCAATTCCCAAGGGAATGCATTCGTGGAATTTTCAAAATTCTTTCAAAGCGATCGTAATACTGTAGAAAATGCCTCCGCCCCTGAGGCGTCGCCAAAAAACACCCCTACTGATAAAAAAAAGTGGGTAGGGGGTGAAAACTTTATCCTGAGCACATTGAAGGCTACATATCTAAGATTCACCCAGAATCATGACTGTAGCATGTCCAGAACAGCAGATTTAAAAATCATAAGGTACAATGTATGCTGCAGTACCAATTGAAAGCTGCTAGAGGGCCCAAAATTATTTATTTGATACTTAATTTATCATACACAATATCATAACAACACATTCATGTCTTTCCAAGTTATACCAAAACAAATGCTACCAGAAGCAAAACATTCCTGGCAAAGGTGAACCTATGCAATCACTCACTGGTTCTGTGAATTCAGATAGAATGCCTCTGATGATGAAGGTCTCATCACGTTGCCATGGGAACCAGACATGGAGCTCCCAAGACCATGGTGGGCAGAGGGTGGGCGGTTACCATGGAGATCAGAGGGCGTTGACCTGGAGGGTGGACGGTTACCATGGAGATCAGAGGGAGTTGACCTGGATGGAGGCCGTCTGGCTGGACTGACGTGACCACCCTGCATGGCCTGCATTCTGTGGTCCTGAAGGGGAGACAAAGAAGGGTTGAAGTTAAATTTCATCTCAATTTCATTTGCCCCTTGGGCCACACAGCTGTACATGCACTACAGCAGGGGCTATTCCACTAGTAGCACTTAAACACTCTTTTCCTTTAGCTCCGAGTGCTAAATTTTAAATGCCTTTGGTATGACTTTGTTGGAAGGGAGGATAATACTTTACAAGCATATCCTAACTTGATTTTGACCTACAGACAGGAAACTAGAACTGATTTGCTAACATTTTTGTGTGAGTGGCCAGTGAGGAAATGTATAAAACATGTCACGTTGTCTGTGATCTTGTTTCCAACATATACTTTCTTGCAGTTCAGAAACCTATCAGAAGATGGCAGCACGAGCTACAAAGACACTACCTTCTTACATGCTGTTTCGACAACTAATTCACCTATTCGGGATGAAAACATCCTGCTGTAGTTCATATGAAAATCTCCAGATGGCATCACTGACACAAGAATATGTTTTATACCACATTCCAATAGTTTGGCTTTCCTTACTTTTTTTATTTCTGCACTAAGCCAATGTTACACAATGCGTTTTAGGTAACTGTATCTTACTGCAGGTTGATGAAGATTAGTGTCACTGATGAAAAATAACGGATGTTGTTTGAAATGTCTGACCGTTTCCAAAATCATATCCAGTTGCTTGTCAATGAGTACATTGTAACTACTTTTTAGGATATCTTACTGCAGTTCACCCATATTTCAGTAGGTGGCAGTACTCACCCACAATCCAATACTTTGGCTTTCCTTACTTTCTTCAATTCTTTACCAAGCCAACTTCACACAGTATCTTACTGCAGTTCACCCATATTTCAGTAGGTGGTAGTGCTCACCCTGATTTCTCTGATCTCCTCCTCCAGTGCCTTAACCTGCCCCTCCTTCTGTGCCACTATGGCCTTGAGTTGATCCACGATGTTCTGGTCTTGCATGTTCTTGGTGATGATCTGGGTGACCTCAGCCTGCTGTTGTTGTTGATATTCCTGTTGTTTCTTTGTCGTTTGTTCCAGCAGCTTCTGCATCTGTTCTTGTTGATTCTGCAAGGAAAACAATAGCATTAAAAAGGTCAGAGATGGCAGACTTGCCCTCTTAGCCATACCGCTTTGCAAAATTTCCAGTATGTTTGTATATAATATGAACTATGTATTCAGCACCAAGGACAGGTATGTATCTGTGTATGTATGTATGTATGTGTGGATGGTTTTTAGCACCAAGGGCAGGTATGTCTGTGTTTGTGTGTGTGTGTGTGGGGGGGGGGGAGCGTTCAGCACCAAGGACAGACATGTTTACCTGTGTGTGGATAGTGTTCAGCACCAGGGACAGGTATATTTACCTGTGTGTGGATAGTCTTCAGGACCAGGGACAGGCATGTTTACCTGTGTGTGGATGGTGTTCAGGGCCAGAGACAGTCATGCTTACTTGTTGTGGTGTCACCAAGGACAAAACTCGTCTGACGGGAGTGTTGATATCATTGAGTACCAAGGACAGATGTGCTTGTCTTAGTATATAGTGTGAAGCACCAAAGACAGGTGTGTTCTCTTGTTGTTGTGACTACATATATGTCTCATCAAGTCTGATATTCGAAAATCAATGACTTTTCTGTATTGGTAAGCCGCTGCATTTTGCCAGGTGATAGCATACAGAGAAGACTATCATATTGTTTTATCAATAAGACATAATTTTTTACAGCATCAGGAGGACATCTCACCATGAGTGCAGTGATGAGCTCATCATCGTTCTTCCCCTTGTCCAGCAGCACAGCCAGCTGGTCCTTTAACGACTTCACCTCGTTAGCCAGGACCTTGTTACGAGCTTTACTGGCGTCAAACCGGTCCTTCATCTTACTGTAGTCTGCTTCCAGCGCTTCTTTCTCTGCCTGAGCTTTCTAGAAATACAAATGAGGAAAACAAACTGTAGTATATCTAGCATTTGAAAAGAAATTCTTGTTGCTGAGGTAGACTTTCGGTACTAAATTACAAATGTTGAGCTGAATTTTAATGCAGCAGTAACTGTATCATATTGTATTGTGACTGTAAATTACTGTATCATAACAACTTGAAGAATTTAACATCATGCACTTACGATGGGATGCTTAGCCGTGGTCCACTGTTCATTGTGCTTGTCAAAAAGTGCTGGGTGAAATTCCATGGTACAATTATATAAAAAATGAAATACCATACATAGTGTCTTTCTTTTCTGTCATGACCGATGGAAAAATAGCCCAAGTTACACATCTATTACACATGAATAAATGATGGTTTAGACAACAACAAAAAACCAATAGGATAGATGTCTTTTTCTTCTTCTCATGTCATCACTACACTTTTCTGATAGATGTAGAACCTACCTCTGTAGCTTCCTTCCTGTCCCTCTCCAGCTGCCTGATCCTGTCCCTGTTCTTGTCGCTGTAGTTGGTGGCCCGGGTAGCCGTACCCATGAACTGTTCCTCCAGACTTAGCCCCGAGCCGGACCGGGTTGTCTGCATACCCAGCTGACTCTTCAACTCTGACACCTGCATAACACAATATTACAGTGGTTATCCATAACACCAAATATAAGATCTCCTGCCAAAATGATATATAGTTCTTATAATTTGACCTGGATCGGAAATGGTCTAGATTTCTGGATTATGATTTTTATTTGTCTGCCTTCAGTCATGTTTTATTCGTACTTATATGTTCTGTTGTGTACACTATCAATTTTCTTTTCTTCAATATGTTTTTATTTCCTTGTATGTGTAGGTATGTGTACCTGGGCCCTAATGAAAATCAGTTTGTCAAAACTGAATTGGGCTACCCAGGAGTGTGAAAATCTCAATATTACAATATATCATATAAACAATAAAGATAGCAGCGTGTGTAGTCCAGTGGTTAGCAGCCTTTCCTTGCCAATAACGTCAATCACAATAACATGTTGACACACAATAGAGGCAACTAGGTAGGACAGTCAGGGGCTAGTCCACTGGTGATGAGTAGATCTTGGATTGGACTTAACATGGAGACCTTTCCAATCATCAACAAAGAATTTGTTTGTAACAGCATCTAAAAGGAAAATTAAGTTTTCTACCTTTTTCTGTAGACTGAGAATCTGCTGTGAGCGACCTCTGAACCCGCTGGAGTCCTTCAGCAAAGCCTGGATGTTCACTCCCTCCCCTACCTCCTTCTCTAGCACCTGGGGCAGAAGGACAAATGTTAAAGTAGTAAAATCATTCTTTATTCATAGTAAAGAAAGGTACATGGAGCCCAGGACACGATGGTCATTATTGACCAAACATGCAGGGGGGACAAAGGACATAACATAGATAGTATTGCACAATGTGGGTATTGCTGACTCCCAATACGGTTCGTGGCGTGAGTTCCAAATAGCATATGACGATAACATCGCAATGCGGCTTATATCAGTAAACAGAGTCTTCGGTGGTTTGGCTTTAACTATTTTGAACAGTGTTCTAAGCCTGGTCTTGTTCTCTGGCGTGACGAGTCCCCTTGATCCGACTTCAAAGCAGGATAGTGTAGCGGAAATGCCAGCAGTTTCTAAATCTGCCGCTAGGGTGCTGTATTTGTTGACCTTTCGGTCATGACTTGTTTTGATGTTCTTTTCAAAGGGTACAGTCAGTTCATGGATGTGGAGGGTCTTCTGTTCTGGTAAATATATGATCAGGTCTGGTTTCTGGGTAGTGGGTATTGTATGGACCGGGATGGTACCTCCGTTAGTTGTGTAACCTTGTATGTCCGCATAGATGGTGGCGTTGATCCGAGAGGTGTCAATGGACTCTATGATGGTGTCCGTTATGTGCTTCAATACTGAGTTGTGTCGGAATGTGTACCGTCCTTGTTGGAGAGCGACACCGATGATCAAAATAATGTATTTTTGTAACTTTAATATGACAAAAGAAACTAGTAACAATATGGGTTTAAACAATAAGTGGGGCAGAATAAAATTTAAAACTTGAGACAGCCTGCAACAGTAAATTGTACTAAAAATGATAGGAACATATGGCTGATCATGCTTTCATCTCTGATGTCATGAGTTAAATTTCATCATGAAGTGTTGTCAGTAAACTCATTATTAATGCTTGGTAAACTAATAGTGGACATTGGAATTGTGTACAAAAAAACTTCATTCAATTCAGTCAATTGAACACTATGTCAATTTTGTTGAAAAACACAGCTTGAAGTTATACACTACAGGGTATACAAGCAAAACTTCAAAACTTGTCCTGCTAGGTCAAAGACCCTGCCTTAAAATTCCACCTGAGTCAGACAGGTTAACAAATTGATACACCCTGTCTGGCATCAACCGGTGTGATGAGAAATCGTTTCTGTGTGCAATTGTTCCAATGACCTGTCTAACAATGGTTAATTTGTCTGGACATAGCTGACCTGAATAGGATTATACTTGCTAATACAATCAGTGCCAGACATTGCTATCAACCTTGGCATTCAGTGCTACTGTAAATTCATTTATGTTTGCAATAGTAAAAGTTCATGGAAATTTTCCCAGATGACCTGTGTAACAATGATTAGATAAATTTAATACCATAAGATCTGTTTGTCCATACATTTACAGCTGCCTTAAGAAGCAAGAAGTTGAACATGCACATACTAGTATACATTGACCATTGTAATTTGTATACGTAGTAAGATACATTAATAAATACATTGTATAATTACACTTCTGATTTATCCTCATGACCTGCACTTGTAATAACATAAACTTACAATAAAAGTCCTTCATTCAACCATATTTGTTGTCAGGTCATAGTTGACTTGGATATGATTATACTTGCTAAACTTATCCGTAACAGACATCCCTCTCAACCTTGGCATTCAATGGTACTTACTGTAAATTTACATGTACTTATGTTTGCATTGTACGATAAAATTTCATGGCAATATTCTGAAGTGACCTGTAAGACAATTTTGAATCTGCCCGGACATAATAGAATATAGTTGCACCTATAATCAATATTCAGGGCTCGAAACCCTTTTTTCTGCTTACCTGCCCTGCTGCAGGTAACATTGAAAATTACCTGCACTAGACAAATTTTACCCGCAGCGCCACTTAGGAAGTATGAATCATACTAAAATTGTTCAGGAACCATTGCTACTTTTTCTTCTATATTTTATAGCTATATAGGTGGTAACAGTCAATGCAGCTAATAACAATTAATGTACAGTACATAAATATGACATTTATGTATCAAACCCAGTACATGGACCGGTGCAGGTTAGGTGCAGGTAGACACCAGAAATACCTGCACAGCTATAATTTCACCTGCACTAAGCTGCATATGCAGGTGGTATTTCCAGCCCTGATATTAGACACCCCACTATAACCTTGGCATTCAGCATTACTGTAAATCCATTAAGGCTTAAGCTTGCAGCAGCCACACTTTCCAGCACAGTAGAAATCAATACTAGTAATGGTATATTTGAGTCCCAGATTAAAGCAAAAATGCTGTTACAGTAAAGGACACATTTCATGGTTGTAGTAATGCAAGCAGCAGGCTTTTCTAAAAACAATTAAAAATTGGGTGCAATTTTTTGAATGCCCTTGTACAGGCAGGTCCTCTGACAAAAATAAAATCCTGATTGACTAGGGATGCTACTAGGTCACTTGTGGTCAGTCTTTAACTGTGACCTCTCTGACAGTAATTTGCCCCTCAGGATACCTTAGAATGCACCATTTTAACGTAAAATTCCCTAAAACTCTGCACCAGGGATACTTGCAATACTTGTGCCTATCATCATCATTTGCCGTGACCAAACAAGAAATTTGAACCCCCTACAATAAAATCCTATCTGAAAGCCTGGCAACCAGAGATGGAAAATGTTTGCAGAGTTCTCACCACAGAAATCATGCACTTAGAATCACTGCAAAGATTTAAAGAATCACAGTTACTTTGATCAATTACAACTTAGCTAGGGGAGAGGTGATGTGAGGTAACGACTACTCATCACCAATTCATGTCACAGGGAGGACAAATTGGTTGATTTTTAATCAACTGTTTGACCTTTCGGTAGCACCCATTGGTCATAGATTCTGAGGCCTGGTATCGTTAACCAATCACAGAACATGTGTCAGACAGAGTAGGCTGTAATAGCTCAGCCTTATCTAATTAAACTGGGTAATTTGTCTGGCTATGTAGAAATGTCCTAACAAATTTCTGACTATTGCTTATGTGACTGAGCATTATGAATAGGACACAGGAGACAGAATACAGGAAGCCAAAGCTGCCAAAGTCTTCTTCTTTTTTTTTTTACAAAAAGCAGTACTTGTCTTAGCCTAGTACGCAGTGTCAAATTGGCAAATCACTGAAGGAATGTCGAATTTGATGGAACAATATATACAGGAGAAAGCATAATAAAATGCTATACACTGCTTTGTACAAAATAAAAAAATGCCAAATAACATAAGCTTAGAATTTATATCTTTTTAAGAATGGGAAAAAATAAAAGTAATAAAAGACTATAGACAAAGACAATACCTTGTTTGCCACTTTCAGCTCCTGTTTCAACATGGACACTTCATTCTTGGTTTCCAGTAGTTTGGAGGTTGTCTGTGTCAATTTGTCCTTCAAAGCCTTGGCATCAGCCTCTAAGTCCTGTACATGGAGAAATTAAATTGTCAGCTTTATTTTGCAAGGACTTATGAATAAATAACATTGAAAAAGAGTAAATGTATTTTTTCCATTAACAAACAGAATTGATGTCCCCCAAAAGAAATGAAGTAATGTTTGCTAAATTGGGTTGTCTTTACTGTAAACCAAAAGTAAACCAGGACCATGCCCAATCGTGTAGATTTAAGGTGTTAAATATTGGACTCTATACCTACTGTGTATATCACAAAGCTGGATGTTCCACAGAATCCATATGGTACACTACCTCAGAGAACCATGCTTGTCTCCTTGAAAAAATATCACTGTACTGGGAAGTGAATGTAGTAGTGTAACATTATTCCCCCAGCCTTCCACACATGCAGCTATATAGGAGACAGTATCTAACCAAGGAGCTTTTTCCTCCTTGTTCTAACTGGTATCTTGTGGTGTGGTGCAATTGGCAGGGTGTTTGAGTCATAACCCAGATGTTCTGGGTTCGATCTTGTGCCACAACAACTATACAATCTGAGGGAACGTAATAGACAACAACTTGATCATGTTTCAAACTGTACCTCACAAAACAATGCATATCTGCTTTAAATACCAGTGTACTGGGAAATGCATGTAGTAGTGTTACAGTATTTTCACCCCAGCCTTCTACACATGCATCCAGGAGACTGTATTTAACTGGTATCTGAAGGCATGTAATAGACAACATTATGTTTTATAATGTACTATATATTATTTAGAGTGGATTCATTCCTCAGCTAACCGACAGTCATCCCTCAGTAAGACATCTGGAGTTGCATAGTTCAAGATTCTGAACTTTTATTCAGCCTGCTAGTTACCTGCTTAGATGTCAGTTAGCTGAGGAATGAGTCCACTCTAATGTATACATGTTTCAAACTGTACCTTTTCCTCCTCCAGACTGAGAGTGACCTGTCTGGGAGAGGCCTTCTCATCTCGAGCAGCTGCACGGGCCTGCGCTACTGCTGCCTTCAACTGGGGTGGGGAAAATAACGTACATGATTTTAATTGACAACTTTTATGGATGTTTCACACTCCTTTGCATTTGGAACAGCATTATAAATACATGTAGTTTGCTTAAATATGTCTGTACATATGTAAATACTTTATGAAAATACTTTATGTTTGCGGCCTTCAACTGGGGTGGGAAAACAATGTATATGATGTTAGTTGACAGCTTTTATGGATGTTTTATACTCCTTTGCGTTTGGGAACGCATTGTAAATAGTTTGCATAGAGCTGTTTGCACAGATGTACAAACATTTTGTGACTGCATCTGAACTGTTAGAAGCGACACCTGTTCTGCAGTACAATTTGAACTGCAGAGATGGTCACCAAAACATTGGTGAGAATAAAGCAATGGTTCAACTTGTAAAAGGAGTCCCTTTATTCAGTGACGTACCAACCTGATGAAACTATTCACAAATGTACAAATGAATCAGTGATGGAAAAGTGACGGTCCATGCCAGAGTCTTTTCTAAACAGGGTTAATGTGCTCTCATACACCTGTACTTTTACCATGTGTACTCTGGCAAAGTTTTTCAAAAGTGGAAAATTCAGATTGGCCATGCCATTTCACAAGCGGCCAAAATTTCATCCTCAGCAAGCCTATAAGAATGCCCCATTTTTACGTCACATGTTCTGAAACTCTAAAACCCTACCATACCCTATTTTTCTAGAAAAATCCAAATAAACACATCTGGATATTATGTACAGTACATGTGAAAGATCACCACAGCAGTGCCCCCTACCTGTTTCTCCAGGTCCTGCACCTTACGTGAGAGCTGTGTCATCTTGGTCTTGCCACTCTCTAGCTCTGCGGTCAGTTCTCTGTTCTTCTTTGACAGATCCACAATCTTTGTGGCCGCTGCTTCACTGGCCACGCCTCCAGTACCACCTACAAACAGAAATGCACATGACCCTGACCTTTCCCTGTACATGCATGATTGTGGACACTGTATATGCTACCATAGACCACTTATAAGTTATACATACATTATTTCTTCATGTACAAAGAATATTGTTACTATTTTTTCTTATTATGTCCATGTATTGTCCTTGTCTCTGTGAGCAGGTCAAGCCCTTTGTAATAGCCACAGGCTAGTTGTGTAGAAACCCTGGCTGAAGATAGAAGGAGATGGAAAACTTACGTTGATGGCATTGCTGCCCCTACGGCCGATGAGGCTATGGGACAGGTGAGGTGAGTTGTGTAGCCCTTGCTGTGTGTGACAAATGAATGTTACAGCAAGCAGTGATGAGAGACAGCATACCTGTAAGAAGTGCCCGTTCTTTCTCCATCTTCTTCCTGATCTGGCGCACCTCATAGTCCCGCTCAGACAGCAGCTTGTACAGCCGGCCATTTTCATCCCTCAGCTCCTGTACACAGATACAAGTTGTCGTCATTGCCAGGGTTGGACAAGTCTACCAGCCTGATTGTCCCAGGCAAGTGAGAGTGCTGATCGGGCAAGTGCATGACCTTAACCCCACTTGCTCGATTGGGCAACTAAATCTTTCGATGATATTTTGATATACATATGTGCTTGTTACTTTTTACAGTCATGACATCAAGCATTGTTCAACACAGAAAAATAGAGCCAATACAATAGTAAAAGAATTCCACCGCTGGACGTGAAATTGCATAGAAAAAAGTCATTCAAAGTAAGAAGAAAACTTGCTTCGGGCATGTAAATTTTTTATGTACTTGCCCGATAGGACAAGTTAATTTTAGAAAACTTGTCCCACCCTGCACCAGAGAACTTCAAGTTGAAGAGTTGAAGAGATCCGGCAGAGTTGAAGTTCAACATGAAGCCACTCTGTGTTTTGTGTCAGTACTATGTATATGTTATCATGTATATACTGGTGCAGAGATTAGTTGCTACCAGACTCCCACCTGACTGAAAAGTAATAATGATAGGAGACTTTGGCTAACTTAGGAATAAAAACCTAGTAGGAGTTAATTAGCCTAGAATTGGAGTGAACTGACTGACCAGTGTGATAGCTGGATACGTCAATGTAGGTTAAACATCTAGGTAATAAGATATGCTAAACAATAGTTACTCAAGCAACTGGATATGGTTTTGGAAACGGTCAGACGTTTTGGATAGTATCCACTATCCTTCGTCAGTGACACTGACAGAAGTGATCTGGAAGAAACAGATCTTTTATACCCTAACTATGATTGAATGAAGACAATTTTCAATTTCAGACATTCTAAGACTAGTCAAGCTAAAGACAATTTGGATTCCAACAGCAAACAAAGGTCACAAGGGCAAAGTCAAGCTAAAGACTTGTCTTGAGTAACTATTGTTTGGCGTATGATAGCTGGTTAAATTGCAAAAGACTGACTGAGATCCCATGGCAACTTATTTGTCCCTATTTGGCCAAATTCTTCTCTTTTTTCATCCAGTGGACATGTCTGCTTGGAGACTAGGCACAGTAGGCAGAGATTTCAATCTAGCCAAATTGGCAATTTCTACAGGTATAGATCCTGGTCAGAGCCTATGTATCTTATAGGCTTCACATCTGTATCTCTACTGGCAGAATTACTGATTGTATTGTTAGAACTGCCAATTGCACAAGCAGAGATCCTGATCACAATCTCTGTGGACAGATCTCAGTAGAATAACCGATTTTGCCAGACTGCAATCCCCACTGTAACATGTATAATCAAGGAGGTTGAAAAAAGGAACCTCCTTGGTATAATAACATCTAGATCAAATCTCATCTGATTGCAAAAAGCATCATGGATGTTCATGTCTGTACCAAAGAAATCATACACATATCTTCATATCTACAAGTGTACAACTTACTACAAGTGACTTGTTATGCGAGTTCTCTCCGATTTGCTTGTATAAAAGACTATTATACATGTAATAGAAAGATATTTTCTTTCTGACTCTCACTCAAAAACCTCACTCACAATAAAGCTCTTCAATTAAAGCATGTTAAGAAATGATCTATCTAAAAGCTACTACTACTAGTACTGTACACTTCACAAGACCTAAAGGCAGTCACAGTACTACTGAACAGTAACAATGATACTTACTCTGACTTGGTCTTTTAAGTTGGTCATCTGTTCTTCAGCATACATAATGTCATTTTTTGCAGGAGGTCCACTCAACTGAGAAAACAATACAGAATACAATAAAACTATACAACTTCATATATACACAGAGAATTAGACAACAGTTAGTATAGTTGCATGAAAGTAATTGCTTTATATGCCATATATAATGTATGTCCTAGTCATGCAAACAAGAGCCCAAAATCCAATCCTTTCAAGGTCTCATAAAGACCTTTGTGCAAACCATATGTCAATAGCACTTATTTTTCTTTCAGCACAATCTCACTGGCTGCATCAAACCGTGCACTTCAACTGAACTTTATGCTGTAGCAGTTGGTCATGTTCAGTAGTAGATAGTGATCAATGCAATCCATCCAGGACTTAATTTAAGTCATGAGGTCCATCCGCAAATATACACAAAAGAAAACTGAGTGACTACACTCCCTGTGCAATACGTTGGATAGGGAGTAAAGGGGCTACTAGCAGTATTTACAGAAGCTAACGAACACACAGACACATATAAGAAGAACAGTAGTACTGTGTGCTGTACCTGCAGTCCCATGTCATCCTCCATGTACATACTGGCCTGGATTGGCAGGTAAACAAGCACACTACAAAATGTATATACTGCTGCTCTGCTTTACTCTTTCTTACAAGTTACATACATACATCAACGACTGGAGGTCGGGACCAGGCTAGTACATATTTCACTCCAGAGAGCCCTATCTAACAAATGCTTGTTCTAAGTTCTCAAAATTTTCTTACCTGCAGTCCCATATCATCCTCCACATACATACTGGCCTGGATGGGTTTCTCATCGTCTCCCTTCTCCTGCTCCTTCTTAAGCTGCTGTTTCCTCTCCTTCAGTCTCTGCATCTTCTTCTTCTGCTGCTCCTGGAGGGAGGCAAACTGCTGCTTCAGAGTCTCGCTGGAGCTCTCCATGTCTGGGAACTCTGTGAATGGAAAGTGTTGTTGCTATGAGTATGAATGTATGATACAATACCCTGTTTAACTATTCTATTATTTTATTGTTGCTAGCAGGGGGGAGACAAACTGCTGCTTCAGGGTCTCGCTGGAGCTCTCCATGTCTGGGAACACTATGGATGGAAGAGTAAACATTTAGAATAAACCACGGGATATTCCATATCTGTGTGGCGTAACAGCTAGAACGTTGGAATCAGAAGGTCCTGAGTTCGATACTTGCCATGCCCCTGCCCCCATGATGGTGGAGTGACGCCCACCGAGCCTCACAGCTAATCTGTCTAAAGGTGCCAAAAACACCTACAGATTTGGTGCTGCCAGTGTGACAACATCTGCACACTTGTCACTAAGACCCGTGAATTTTTAAAAAAATTCCATATCCCCCGACACGCGACCTGCAGAAGGGCCAGGTCAAACAAAAGAAGCAGGCAAACAGTTGAACAGCTGTTTGAATTTTCAGTGTAGATTCTTCTTGACCTGTGAAGTACATCTAGCTCTGGATGACCCTCAGCTACCTGAAATGACAGTGACCTGATATTGAAGAGCGGCCTAAATTGGAACTGGACATTTCTACCTGCGCCAGAAGAACTCTACTCTACTCTACTATACTCTGTTTTGGATACTAACGTTAATATATATAAAGTATATTTAGTATATTTAAAAAAGAGTGACTGAAAATGTAGATTACAGAAATATTTTGTCACACCAACAATTTTACTATTCTCTGACATAATCCTACCTACAATACCTTTAAAAATTCTGGTACATAAATAACAAAAGACTGCAAGACTGTAAACCACTGAACCTAGAAACATCCGGGAGGCAGTATTACACGCTAACATTATTCTGTAATCTGAGAGAGTGTAACAACTGACAACATAGCATCGATATAAGAAATTCAAAAGCCTCCCCCAAAGAATAAAGCACATTGCCCATCTCTTGACTTACTCACTTGCTATGAATCTCAGTTAGCCACAGTATACCCGGAATTACGATTCTTGTCTTTCACTAGAACTTAGAAGTTGCGTCTACACAAAATTATGCCCCCCTCCCCACAAGGGCACTGTCGCCAAGTTACCTAAATAAACAACCACGGCTTCCCGCCCAACTGAAGCTATGGCACAAGCAATATTAGACCGTAATACATGCAACTATCCCCGACTCACCTTCGCGCTTAGAAAACAATTTTCTGAGGTAAAAGTCGTTCGTTTCCTTGGTGATTTCAAATCGCTTGTCTAAGTGGAGGCCATCTTGGAATGTTGTCCCCAGGGAGAGTCAACTTTGAACTCCGACCAATCAGAGCACAGATACACGGGGTGACCTTTGCCCCATAATATTCTTGACTTTGCGAAACATCGCAATATTTTGCGGTTTCTCGTCGCATTTCTGGATGGTTTGGTCGATAATATTCAGCTGTCAACCCTATTTTCAGTCAGGGTGTACGTATTCCGTCACAGGATCATTCTTCAGAAACTTTCGTGCCCCATAAATCGTTGTTGTGACATTTTGGTGGTTCGAAGTAGACGCTAACGTGACGCCCCTCCCCCTTTTTGGTGTGTGTATGCATGCAGTGTTACAAGTGTGTGTTATAGGCAAAAAGGAATCGCCATGGCGGAATTCGGAGCTCATCTAACCACTGCAGGGACGGAGGGAGAAGAGAAGCCATCGATCTTCGAAGTCTTGGCGCAGGAGAGCTTGATGACTGCCGTGCGACCGGCTGCGAAACACGCCAGTAAGATTCTTGCGGAGAGGAACCCTGCTCGCTACGGGTGGCTGTACAGGTAAGGAACACATCATTCTAACGGGAGGGTCCTGTGATCCCGTCGGTGCTGGAAGCGTTACCCTTCCGTTGAGATCTGTAGCACGCTCCGGGGAAGTTTTACGGGATGACATTCAGTTACATTTACATGTATCACGCTGTAGTGTTATTGGTTTTATAGGTGACGTTTGTGTGTCTGTAAAATAAGATATTTGGTAGGTGGGTAGGGGTAAGGAAAACGAAGATCAAGGTGAAATGACCTTATTTTCTATGCTACTACCGTATGAATTCCTTGATATCTTGTGTTCTGGACATGATATGATTGCCAGTTTTTGAGAAGTAGACAGCTGACAATGTTTAGTTGTTATATAATGTTACGATAGTGAGTAAATGATGTAGGTTTTGGCCCCTTAGTGGCTATGTTGGAACTGCAGGGCCAAATTTGTTTGAAACTTTGGAAGATAATAACTCAAGAAAGGGGTACTCAGTACATCTTGTTGCAAATTTAACATTATGTTATATTTTTATTCTAGGTTCAATGATGAGATCTACACTCTGCTAGACACTCTACTTCAACATCATTACCTTAAAACATACAGTGCCTCATTTGCAGAGAACTTCTATGGTCTCAAGAGAACACCAATTCACGGAGGTGAACTTCGGAACCAGCATCGACTGAAATCTCTTGCATTCCTCACTCTTTTGCCGTATCTCAAACTCAAACTTGACCAGAAGTTTGAAACACTACAAGAGGAGGAGGCAGACACAGGGGGTATCATCAGTGATGCCATCCAAGAACAATCCTTGTGGAAGAAACTGGAAAGAGCATTCCGTCTTGTTTATCCTTACATTCATATGGGATGGGAAAGTGCAATGTTGTACTACCAGTTTGCTTACATCTTTGACAAGAGTCAATACCACTCACCTTTGTTACGCCTAGCAGGGGTGAAGTTGTGCAATCTTAGTGCAGATGACATACAGATACAGCAGAGTAAAGGGGCACTGGAGACACTGGCGGGTGGGGGTGCTTCTAATCAGGGCATTGCAGGGTTGCTCGGCAAGGCAGCAGCATTCACCGCTGTTTCAGTTTCCAGTGCCCTTTCTGTGGGTGTGTTTTTCCTACAGTTTTTGGAGTGGTGGTATTCGGAGGAGAATCAGACCACCGCACGTGCCGTATCGTCACTGCCAGCCCCTCCACCCCCCTTGGTGACCCATGATGGTACAGCCCCCCGTTTCCACCCTGCAGTTTGCCCTATATGTGGACGCGTGCGAACTAACGACACAGCGTTATCCACATCAGGTCACGTGTACTGTTATCCGTGTATTTACAACTTTGTACAAAAACACAGAAGATGTCCGATCACTGGTTACCCTTCTGCTGTAGACCATCTCATCAAGCTGTACCTACCAGATTGATGTTGTTGACAGAATATGTCATTCTTGTTGTTGTCCTTGTTTAATTTCTATAATTTTGTTGTTTGTTGACACAATATAAGATGTTGTTGTTATAGAAAAGATTGCTAAAATTTACTTCCAACACTGTAATAACTATAGGGACTTACCCCTCTAAATTGCTGCTTAAATTCATGCTAAAATGTTGTCGTTGTTGTCCTTGTTTAATGTCTATAATTTTGCAAGACTTGGTCTGTAGATGGTAGGCTACTTGGTACAAGGTTAAACAAGAAGCCATGCTGCTCATCACACAAAATGCAATCATGCATTATGAAGAAAGAGTCATTTTGAAGGACATATATATATGGCGGTCAATATTGACCATGGTAAAATCCTAATTGATTGAAGGACAGTAGACATATGAAGAACAACAGACATCTGATCATTGGATATTACTGCACTGTTTTCTCAGGACTGTGTGCATGTGCAACCCATGAATGTGCAATCATAGCAAATTGGGTTTTATAACAGATGATAAATAAGCTTTGCAATGACATATAACCATACTTTTTTGTTGATTTGTTTGTATCTTCTTTGTCATCAGGGCTAGCCCTTTGTAATAGTCAAAGGCTAGTTGGGCAGCCCTGGCTGTAAAACCAACAGATAGAAATACAAAACAAATGATCAGAAAAATAATTCAAACAATTTCAACAAAAATGTTTAACGTGTTTACACTGTCCCCATATTAACGTCTGTTTAGGTCTTAAGAGCCTTAGCCCATGACCTTGTCTATAACCCAGGCGTTGCAGTATCATCAATAAATTTATCATTAAATGTAATATCTGTCTTATTGCCGTGAAATACGAAAAGATGGACCAAACTGCACAGCTGGAATAAAAACCGAATTGTTTTTTAAGCGTCTGTGTCAGAACTTATTACATTACAGTGCAAAATATTATCTCATGTTAAGACAATCGATCTTCTTGTACTATTCTAGACAATGAGTATGTACATTAAATAGTTACTATGGCATATGGTATGGTTTAACGATTCCTGTACATGTGTATTGTCAGGCATATCATCGTCCACTCTTCAGCATTAAGCTGCTAGAAAAGCCTTATGGAAGCATACTTCTAAGATAGAGAATGGTAAACATAGCCGAGCTCTGAGGATATAGCATTGAAAACCATCTGAGTTTTGCAGCCACTGTTTATAACCTTACAACTTTTTCTATGAACAAAGCTAAATACATTGTTCACTTGTATTGTCATGACAATAATTGTCATTGGTTTCATGAGGAATCTTGAAGCATTATTCACAATAATAGATAATGAAGTCGACAGACTCTAGTAGCATTAACATGGATAAAAACTATTACCATATGATCATACCTAATAAACTTTGCAGTTACTGCGCTGTGTCTAATTAACGTGGGTCTCTTCTTCGGCTAGCCTATAGTACTTAGTACTAACGGTACCACGTATGCCATGCGAACGCACGGTAAATTTAAAGTGCAAATTCAGTATTGGCGCCCCACGTAGGCAGTCTAACACGGCATTTGATTGGATGCGCGGTACATTCTTTCTCCGACCAATAAGAATGTGATTTTGCACCAATCACAAGCCGTCATTCATATCCAATTGGAACTAACGTTCGACATTTCATTTTGCTGTCATTAATTAAATGTCTTTGTTTTCTCCCACATATATTACAAGGGTTCTCTTAAATTATTAGGCGATTGAGGAAAGTTCAATGAGCAGCAGAACCGTATTTTAATACATGTATCTGTGATGCAAGAACCCACACGCAGAAAGGTCTAGTCTTCATTGTATCTCACGTATTCGAGCAGATTCAATATACGTACATCACGTACGTATACGAGCAGCGCAGTATATGATGGGAGGATTTCAAGTAACAATCGTCATTGCAAATGGCGACAAGAAGCGGCCAAACGTTTCCTTTTGGCGTGGGGTTTTTGTCACAGTTGGAGAAGGCCCAAACCAAATTGTTTGAACCACTCTTAACACAAGTATTAAAATATACGTGTGAGGAATTAGTAACACATAGATACAGGTAATATTTCATGAACATACAATACATAATTTGTGTATGAATCAATATGAATCCCGGAATTGGTACGTGTTGTACTTCTTCTCATTAGAAATTGGCCTTCGACAACGAAGGAGGTTTCTTTGTGGCTGCTTTGCTACACTGGTGTAGAAGTCCGTTAACTGTGACCGGGCGTCCACGTACAACGTCATGTCACGTCGCGTCGCACACACAAGCTCGTACTAGCCTCTGTTTCAGTCTTCGGAACGGGGCTTGGTTTTTCTTGGGGGGAGGGGGTGCGTTGGTTCGCGATTTTCAACGTTGGCTATGTTCTCTTGTGCCGGGAAAGGGAGATTGCCGAGAAAGGGAATTTAATGTGGAAGAGTCTTTGCCCCCATTGGGCTTTCATCTCGCCGAACTGGCGCAGTCTTCGGACAGGGCAAAGATTCGCTATCACAGCAAACTCCCTTCCACAACAAACTCTCTTCCTCGGCAAACTCCCTTTCCCGGCACAAGAGAACATAGCCAACGTAGAAAATTCGGAACCAACGCACCGTTCCGAAGACTGCAACGGAGGCTAAGTACGTACAACATTTGGCGCCGTCCCCAAAGTCTCACGTCATGCGCGGCTGGTCTGAGGAAGCTGTGTGGCACTGCCGTTGATGTTCAAATTCACGACGTCAGCACAATGGGAAGAGTTGGTTGCTCCCGATGCTGCTTTGGACTTGCAGCATCTCCTGAGCACTTTCCCATAGTCGTAGAGCTCGTCCATCAGGTATTCGAATATCTCCACCAGTGACAGAAAACTGGCGCCCAGGAAGAGTCCCATCTGTCCTCCCAGGTCACCTGGATAGGAAAGGAAATCATATCTCTTGACTTGAAAGTTATTCTGTGTTCATAGAATTCATTGCGAGCTCGAATAATCAGATGTTCCGAAATTTTGACTGTACGACACCGGGCTTTTGGAAGACAGGAAATGAATCTAATGTGCATATGATATGAATCTAATGTGACTTCATGACACGAAGGTTATAGACACGTGACTCTATTAGCAATAGAGTGCAGTAGGTAGTTTATGGCGCCCCCCGTCAGGGCTGAAATGATAGATATCTGGATAATCCCAATTTTCTCTGTGTTGGCAATAACAGTTATCTTCATATTCTCTCCAATGTAGAGAATGTTAATCTGTATATAATACTCATAACACACACTAAGATAATCGATCGACCGTCAAGTATATAATGGCCTTAACGGTACTACACCTGGTGTTCTAGCGATCATAGCGCGATTTTCAGAGATCGACCAATGTTGCAGGTCCCTGTTATCCTTCCAATGTGATTGGGTAAATTTTCAGATCAAAAACACCGTCAATTTTCTTATTGGTCGAACTTATGACAAATAAGGCCAAAGCTCGTTTACCTAGAAGCCCCTCCGTTTCGATTGCCGGCATCTGCTGAATCAGTTCGTAGTTCAGGGATTCGTAGTATACGTTTAGCACCAAAATGTTGTCACTGTGAAGAAAACAAAGGGCTCCGTTTTAGTATTTCGCACACGCGCGCGCAAACACACACACATGGGCACACAAACACACATTCACACATACCTGGTCTTGATGCTGATCACCATCTACACACACACACACACACACACACAAACACACACCTGGCCTTGGTGCTGAACACCATCTACACACACACACACGGATCTCTCTCAGAGAGAGAGGGGGGAGAGAAAGAGAGAGAGGGAGATAATACATCAAAGGTTCACAAAAATACCACAATATGACTTATGGCAGGTATGATATGCATTTGCCTAAAACGGTTGCAACTGTATTCAGAAGTACACTGTTATCAGCCACTTGGGTCGAACATACTAACTGACAATCGAGCAGTAAGGTGATGCAGGGAAGGGGGTGTCATGCATCTGTAGTGTTAACGTTGTTGCAAAGTACACCAATGTGGGGAATAGGTGAATGTGTATTTTAGATGCAATTTCACTTTGTTCTGCTGCATACCTTCCAGATAAAACTGATGAGAAACATGCATATCCAATCTTTGTTTCAAACCTACTGGTATTTGGAGATCCTTGAAGACAGGAATCGACGACGTACTTTATTTACATCGTAATAAGCTTGCGTTACGTATGAATGTTACGTATGAATGTTATGAAAGCTTTATGTCACAAGACTCAACCATACCAGAGCACGGGTATGAATTATCGGTGGCTATCTTGTTCTCTATCACTAAGTTGTGAACAAAAATTTTAAAACCGATTAAGTTGAAGGAACAGTCTAAAACGCGATAACTACGTAGTTGTAGGGCTAAGAGTATGAAGTGAACATGTCCGTAGACACTAAGATTTGCCCTCAAGCGAGATGCGCGTGGACGAATGTCAGCAAAAACATGGCCAAGTCGTACGCAGAAGCCGTTTTCTTAATTGGACATGCCATTCCGGTATTCCTTATCAGGAACGGGCGAGCAAATAGCTCAAACTGGGGCTCCGTGAAATGGAAGTCTTTCCCTAGTAATTGTCAGGGTGAAGAGGCGACCCAGAGGGCGATTTACATCGTCCGTTCGTAACAATGATGAAGAACGGCACATCAAGCTGGGACTGTTTAACAGACAGCGCACGTTCATGTTCATGGTGTAGACAATAACAACTAGTTTTCGTACCATGCATATGCTGATTCCGAAACTGCCTAGCCCTCGTTGTGTAACAATTTCTGACTATTTAAGCAAAGATGTCTTACTCATTGGCTTGGAATATCTTGTGAAAGCACTTTTTTAATGATGGTCGATGGCCAAATTGTTTATAGATCATCTATCAGTTTTAGGTTTAAACTATGGGATCAAAGCATTGTATTGTATTGTATTGTACATGTAGATGATACGAATGACCACTGGATTTGAATAATCTTACATTAGGAAGTAACCAAACAAACACATTCTGTGCTGGACAAAACAACATTACATACCAGCTTATAATGAATAACATAAAGCGGTGGTTATGATAGAAGCGATGCCGATGATATAAACATGATACCACGAAAATAATGTGTTAGCTGGCTGATAACTGCAACAATGGCGTGTTATCTATTGTGGTGACATGTTATATTGTGTCTGAAACATGAATATAATTGGTTCCAACTATTTGTCGTGACCTGTCATGTTAAACGTAACGGTCACAAAACGTTTACTTTGCCAATGTTTTTATAGATAGATTCTTGAGATGTTTAGATGTGAATGACGGCTCATATAGGATATGCATAACGTTGGTTAAGTTTCAGAATGTCCAAGAAACGATCGAAACAGAATCATCCTCTGAAACGAGCTTCATCTTGATTATCAACAACCTTACGTAATTACCCACGATTAAAGTCTTCTACATCAAGATAGATCTAAAAAGACAAGACAATGAGACGAAATTGTAAGATAAACCGTTTACTAACTAATTCAAAATGTGAATTTGTCGCAGAGGAACAATAAATATTTTTTCACATCAGAGATGTTCCTTGACAAATGACTTACTGCTCTTCTGACTTTTATGCTGTGTCTCTCTTATGTTGACAAGAACGAAAACTGCACATTACCTTAAGCCAGACCCACCATTAGTGTACATATCATGCAACGTCCCTAGCGTACCAGCTTAAGATTTGCCCATCCCGCTGCGTTAGCGCTGACCAATTACAGACTTCCCCTCCTGTTGTTACGTACAGGGAAAGTTGCCAACCAATCACGTTGCGTCTAAACCGTAGATAGCGACTTCATCGGTTGGCGGTGGCAGCGAGAGAGACAGAACCCTGACCAATACGCAAGGGCTGTCGTTTGACATATACAAGTGGATAAAACTGCATAGCTACGTTTCAGCATAGAATCTCACGAGATGCCCACATTTTGCGAGACGTGCCAAAACGAGATCTGGATAACGAGTTGGCTAAACATACCATGGCAACACAGCAGGGTAACTGTATACATTACGTTACAAACAAATTCATTGTAGAGACTAACGTCACTGATATGTCTGTCCATATATTTACAGGAAATCTTAAAGATCGTTGACCAAAAAAGAGACCCGTACGCGAGTTGACGTGACTAGTTGATACGATATTTCTACATGATCCCTCTGAGTTACGTACTTCATATATCTCTCAATATACGAGTTTTCACTTACTATATCAATACTTTTTGCTGAATCTAGAGAAACGCCTGTATACTTAGTAGCCCTAGCAGCAAACTTGAACATTTGTACATACCCCTATGGGGTTCTATATTGTGCTTCTGCTTCTTTACTGTAGTATATGGATGGACAACATGAAATGCCGCCAGGTTACTGCCACGATGATACATATTTTTAAGACGATACTTTGTTCCAGCGGTCTGTACTCGTGGCCGCTCTCCGACCTGGACGGTCACAATTACAGACAGTTGAAGGAAAATACTCTTGGCATATGTTTTGGTCGTAGATTTGAGAAAAAATGCGCAGCCCAAGTCGCACATGTACACAAACGTAAAACAGAAACGACAACATAGACGGAGTTACGGATATCTATGATCATTACTCTCTACATCACCCTGGTATCTAAATTGTAAGTAAATCAGTTAGCGGTTAACACTCTACATCCCATTTGATGCAAAAGCCCATACACACGACAAGGTCCAATCTTCTTGATTACTCGAACAGATGCTACACAGAGGAGCGCAACGATTTTGGGAGGGTTTGCAAGAAGATTCAATAGTCCACCATCTTGTCTAGCAATGACGAAAGTAACATCCATTAACACCTAATGAGCCCATGTACAATATAACCATCATAATAAATGGTCCTGTTTAAAACAGATATGAAAGTTTAACTTGGTTTCCCTGGAAAGACTGACAAGTGAGGAAGTCCATACAGATCGCCGGTTGATGATCTACGTGGCAATCTCTAGGAACCTGACTCGTAGCAGCAACCTCATCAGAAGGTTGGTGTTGTTCGCCGGAGCGCGGAGGGGTGGTGACGAGTTTAGCACAGTTCCGAATCAGCCGTCGTGACCTTTGACCTACAGGTACGATCTGAGTCTATACACAGGCAACCGTGCTCCCTCTCTGCGCATGCGCGATGCGTGGACACCCGTCAAGGCGTGTGTTGTCATGCGCGGCTGGTCTGCGGGAGCTGTGTGGCACTGCCGTTGATGTTCACACTCAGAACGTCCGCCGAGGGTGATCCGGAGTGGGCAGATGCGGTAGCCTTGCACCGGCAACATCTCTTGAGCACCCTCCCATAGAGCTCGTCCATAAGATATTCGAATACCTCCACCAGTGTAAGGAAACTCGCGCCCAGAAATAGTCCCATCTGCCCGCCAAGGTCACCTAGAAAACCAATAAAGCGGTGAGGTAATGAGATTTTTAAAGTACATATTATCAATGTTTATTTGATTTCCAAATCTATTGTGATTCTTCCTTCACTTAATAGCAATTACTCAAGCAACTGGATATGATTTTGGAAACGGTCAGACGTTTTTCGGGTAGAATCCACTACCGGTACCTTTCGTCAGTTTGTGAAGAAAATGTGCTTTTTTATGTGTGTATAATCTAGACATATGCGTCACTTACACAGCTATTATCTGATTTATTTGTATGTTAGTGGTGGTTAAGTCACTTTACTATACGTAAGTCATAATATCGTCGGAACAATTGGAATCATTTTTTGCAGTAAGCTAAACCACACCTGGCCAAGAACAACTGCATTTTAAAATGGCAATTTTTTAATTCCTTGTGCCCTGTTTGTAAAAATGCAACAACAACTGCTACGACTACTACTTACCCAATAGCCCCTCTGTCTCGATGGCTGGGATCTGTACGATCGACTCATAGTTTAAAGCCTCGTAGTATACGTTTAGAACCGCAATGTTGTCACTGTAAAAAACGGAATAAAGATGTCAAAATCTACCTGATGGAATTGCCCTTATAGCGACCTTTACAAGCTTGTGTGACAGCAATATCCTGATAGCTTGGGGAACTCGAGGGTCGTGATGATATGTAGCATGTAAGTGTCTAGAGAAATGCGTCTGCCTGCTACTGATTTGAGCAAACCTCATTTATCAGTACCTTGTTTTGACGGAATTGTGTCATGCTTCTTGATACCTCAAAGTATAAGCCATGTCACGATTCCTAGTGCACAGGTGCAGCATAATGCACTGTGCTCTTGGTAAAATTTGAATAACATTATTCTTGACGTTTTAAACTTTCCGCAGTCTACGTAAGCCTACACTCATCTTAAGTGGCTACAATTGCCTAATACTTCTGTCACGTTGCAGTTGTGGGAAATGTGTACAGAGGGAAAGGAATCTTGCACTTTGACATAGACCACAATGCACATGTGCACTCAGCATAATGAGATGACTTGTCAGGGCACATATTTAGCGAAAGGTCTCTGATGTAGATAAAGAAGGATACCCATTACAGATAGAATCTTATTATAGCTTAGAATCTTCTTCTACTGTTACAGTCTAAGATTAATATTACCATACAGATTGTCATACAGTCTTGTACAATATTACTTGAGCCTTACATTGTACCCGTTGTAATTGTTGTGCAATAAACTTTGACATATGAATGTATGCAGTACTTGGGCATTTGTAGTTCACAAAATTTCCATTTAAGAAGAAGCAGACAAGCTGAATGTGATGAGATGTCGGGTGATGAAGACACAACAGGTGAAGAAACTTACCATTGCCGTCTGTTCAGCAGCGCAGTACGTGGAGGTCCAAGACGGTCAAGACGCACACTGCCTCTCTGAAAATGATCACGACCACGGCACGACCACGTCACGAGCACGCCACGTCACGAGATGCACGACAAAACGTCACCAACAGAATCCCAGCCCGTTCTTTTTGTTCCCAGCTTATTGCTAATTAAACGTGTTAGTTTGATTACACTGAGACATTATCGCCTGTTCTCGCTGCCCTGGGTTGATAAAAGGCACAACTGGTGCAGTTATTCTCTATCATCACTACGGTCTAAACCTTTTGATTAGCAAAGTAAGCTATTTTCGGATATTGTTAAACGGGTGGCAAGAGAGATGCTGGAAAACATGCAGAATTTGTGCTGGGAGTTTGTCAGGAACAACGCTACATGGACAACACAAAAGCGATGGATATGCATTTGCGTGTAGCACATACACGACAGGAAGCAAAGCAAAGCGATGACGCAAAGAAATAACGCAGCATGCGACTACAGTACTTACAGCGCCTTCTCCTGTGACATGCTCAGGCCCTGTCATTGCGAGATGTGAGCAGGTGACTCTCCGAGAGAATCTTGCTAGAAGACAATGTCCGCTCATAGATCATGTAAAAATGGGATGGCATAGCATTCGTAGTTGTGAAGCTGTTTAGCCATACGGGTGACAGAAGAGTACTTACTGAATTTGCTTGTCTGACATCTCAAAATCGGCCTCCATCCTTTGTACTTCCGCCACGCTTTTTGGCCGCAGCTTGAGTGTCGACAACTTGACGTTGTACTGGACGTTGTGACATGGTGATCGGCAGGCGCATAAATCGCCCTCCGTGACTGCCACTGGAGGGGGGTGATAACATTGACCTTGTCATCACGGGGTAAACTTGATGGAAGGGGACATGTGCTTGAGAACGTATTGGGTAATAGCAGTAGATTGTAGACACATTAGTCACAGTTGCTTCGTAGATAATTATGCGTGTCTTATGTAACTTTGTTGCTCAAAATTTGGCAAATGTTTTTTTTTTTTACTGCTCCTGATAAGTGGACTGTAGTCTGTACTAGTCAGTCATGTAACTCTTCTAGAGGGAAACAGGTAAATTTTATCCGTCCATGTGTAATATCAGTAGATTTTGGAAACACCAGTTTCGGTTTCGAAGTAGATATGCTAGTATTATGTTGTTCAATATTTGTTCTATTTGTCTTTTTTGCCCAATACAGAGGTTTACATGTAGGTATCTATGTGTACTTACATAGCTTGCCATATGCACACTCGTACATTTTCGGGGTACACACGGGGACGTTTCCTGAAAATAACAAAGAAAATAAGATGAAATGCACGTTGTCTGAACGAGAGACATATCAGACAGATAACAAATTGTACAACAGAAGCAATGTACACGTTATAGAAGAATGTGTAGATTGTTATAGGTTGAAATTTCATCTTTAGTGTAGTAAAATGTAAACTTCTAAACTTTAAAGTATCAGTAACATTTTTAAGGTTTGGCGTTTCTGAATTGTATGATAGAATATGGGTGCGGTTGGCCCTGTGTTTCCTATATATGTATCGCTGTACGGTGTATGCTTTCCCAGCTTGATCAAATTACATTGTCAATACCTTTTTTACGCAAGTAACTAATGATAAGTTTTATTTTTCGGCCACACCCATCAGATTTCTTGGGATCCTGTGAAAAACCAATGGTAACAACAGGAACAACAGGAATCCCGTGATGATCCAATCCTGGATCAAGTCATCCTTGTGATAAACAAACATCCACGATTTTCAAGATTAATTATAACAGTTTTACATACCTGACATACCTGGCATTTCTACTAGCCTGCACCCACACTCATTAATCACGTATTCTGTCTCACACTCTATCCGACAGGCCGATAACGAGTAGTGGGGAAAGTATTTTTGGCTCCCTTTTTCCTGACAGTCACCGTAAGGTGCGGGAAGTGTTGTGATCTGTAGCAAACATGCGGTAAATATCAAGAAGATAACATCATATCACAACTGTTATCGTAATGACTAAAAGATTTAATAAAAAAAACTAACTACACGGAGAAAGAAATATGCTGTACTGATAGGTTATATTTAGAAAAAGATTCCTTTTTCTTGACAGTCACCGTAAGGTGCAGGAAGTGTTCTGATCTGTGAAAAATAACATGCGGTAAAGCCAACATTTCTGACAATTCTAGCAAATAACAAGAATATACATATCACAACTGTTATCGTAATGACTCAAAAATTATAAAAGAATACACAAAGAAAGAAATATGTTGAACTGATAAGTTATATTTAGAAAAAGATTCCTTTTTTCTGACAGTCACCATAAGGTGCAGGAAGTGTCGTGATCTGTGGCAAATGACATGCGGTAAGGCTAACATTTCTGACAATTCTAGCAAATATCAAGAATATACATATCACAACTGTTATCGTAATGACTCAAAAATTTAAAAAAAATACACGGAGAAAGAAATATGTTGAACTGATAGGTTATACTGAGAAAAAGATTCCTTTTTCCTGACAGTCACCATAAGGTGCGGGAAGTGTCGTGATCCGTAGCAAATAACATGCGGTAAAGCCAACATTTCTGCAAATGTTAGGGAATGTCAAGCTGATCTAGATGGATCACGTTCACCGCTGTAATCGTAATAACTTAAAATGTAAAAAAAAAACTACATTAAAAAAGAAAGAAATATGTTGTACTGATATATTATAAAGCTTTTCATTTGACGTCACCTGCACCATGTTGGATTACAGTTACGTCTGTAAATCATACGAAGGTGCTACTGCTTAATTCGATTAGCCGCCAACAGGGTCGTCGGGTTCAAATTATAATAAGTATGACGTCAATGAAAATCCTGTATATTGAGTATTTAAAAAAACTCAGTACTAAAGATCTATCTAGTGATCATGTAGCATATGCAAAGAAATTTGGTTCCTTGTCTCTTACAATAAGAAAATGCCAATGTCCTGAGAAAGATATAGCTACAAATAACATTCACCTATTGGTGAAAGTATAGAACTATGCCATCACAGTTTCGAATGCTCACGTACAGTCTTGATACATTATGATCTAGGTTAAAGTTGAAGACTATAAAAATACTTGATGATGTTGACCTAGACCAATGCAGGCTTTTCATTTGACGTCATCTGCGCCATGTTGGATTTAACAGCGTACATCTGTAAACCACAAGAAGATGCCACCGCCCGCTAATATGGTCGTCGGAGGATTCAAATTATGATAAGTATGACGTCAATGAAAACCTGAATGTGTTGAATTCACTTCTTTCTGGCTTTAGGTGCCTCAATATCGGCTTAAATCATACAGTACATGTAGCTTTACTTTAATAATATTTTATGTTTCACAAATATAATGAATAAGAACAGCATCTGCAAAATGACGATAAATCTATTCAACTCACCACTTCTTTCCTGATAGCCACAAACGTGTGAAACCCTGGTGAAACCGCAAAGCCTAACTCTTTTACAAATGGCGGTTCGTGTTGGGGATGAACCATGACCTTTATCCCGGCATCCATTGCGTCACCACCGACGTCATCGGTGGCCATGTACTCGTCATTCTCGATGTTGATGGTTACTTTAAGTCCATTTCCTGTGAACGATTTGCAATGTTACACCGTCACGTGCTAGGAGTATTTGAATGGTATTTCCGATATCATGGAACTGAATGATGTCTGGTAAGTGTTGTGTGAAATACAGATTGTATTGAACAAAGTCTTCTTCGTTTCACAACCTTCCTTTGATACTCCAGTAAACGTTTTGACGACCAAACGTTTCGTTTACTTGAGAATTAGAGGAGGTTTCTGAAATGAAGAAGATTTTGTTCAATTGATGTAACGACTTACTTAGTTCACCTTTACCCGTAGGGTAACCTATATCCACTGTACATACAAATAGGGTATTTGGGGATCATTGGAAGGTAGTTTCCCATTGCAATATTTTGAAAATGTTTGAAACCCACGTCGTTGACCTGAAATCTCTATAATACCCAGGTTTTTTAAACAACGGATCTAGGTTACCCCACGGATTAAAGTGAACTAGCGTCACCAACCTGATCAAACTATTTACGGAATACAGATTGTACCAGTACAATACCGTCAAACCTGGTCAGGCAATCACCTTCAGTCACAAGCCACATAAAAACAGTCTCGTCCTTTTATACATAGCTATTCATGTTCTCATTAAGCATTTTATCAGTCCCTCAAATAGCTGCTGAATCCAGGTTTGGTTGTCCTATGTCTAAAGTGCTGATGACAACATTTTTACTCATTGAATTAGGAAATTTTACCGTTTGATTTCGTAGCCACTTTCCACTTTCAAGCTACAAATAATTTTGTAATCGTATGTCTTCTATTGTGTCGAATGATCAGGTTATGATGATATATATGCTTTTTGTTTAGACTTAATTATTGACAGGTGCCTTTGATTCGATTTCTAGCAAAACAACCTTAAAATTAGAAATATGTTTTGCTATTGTTTTGGCGACATCTTCATCCAACCCTTAATCATAATTCTATCTCATCGTTAAGTTTTATTAAGGTGATGCAACCTCCGCAGTTAAGGCTTATATGATATCAGTTAAGTTTTATCAGGTGTTAATACATAACACTGCAATACACTGCAATATACTAGTGATATATTGCAATATGCATGACGCATTATTTTCAGTTATGATGATTTAAGATGTTTATAAATTGTCTTAAAGTGGTTTATCGTAGTTACATGATCGTATATTAGAAGAGGACTCCAGATGGTGAGTCAATATTTCACAAATAGTGACTATTGATAAACAATCACACAATCATGTACATACTATTAGAAAAATGTCGTAGATAATTTTTATAAAGTTAAGACATGATTTAGCAGTGCTGCATGTTTTCTTTGCGAATCGACCATTTTTTTCAGATATATTTTTTACGTTTGTATTGCTTGTGTTGAATAACCATAAGATAACAAACGGAATAAACGCCGAGGTGACATAGCCTCCGTTGTAGTCTTCAGACGAGGCTGTTTTTATTTGGGCTGTGTGTGTGTGGGGGGGGGGGTGTCCATGGGGGGCGTTGGTTCGCGACTTTCAACGTTGGCTAGTGGCTAGGTTGTCTTGTGCCAGGAAAGGGATTTTGCCGAGGCAGGGAGTTTCCTGTGGAAGGGAGTTTGCCGTGCAAGGGGTGGGGTTTTTTTTGGGGGGGGGGGGGTTATTGGGGGTTGCAAACTCCCTCCCACAGGAAACTTCCTTCCTCGGCAAAATCCCTTTCCCGGCACTAGAGAACCTAGCCAACGTTGAAAATCGCGAACCACCCCCCCCCCCTTCAAATAAAAAAAACAGCTCGTTCGAAGAATGCAACGGAGGCTAGAGGTGACCTTCATGAAGCACATGACATGGGTGTACCTTATAGGTTACAGTTCTGTATAGGCATTATTACATTAGTATACACGTACGTATACATACATTTGCAAACGCACTTTAACTAAGCAAACACTAGTATTGGTTTTGCATAAAATGTCGATAGATATAGAGTGCATGCAGCCATGTGATCATGTTTTTCATTCGATCGAAATATCAATTTTAATTTCAGTGGACAAGTGTCAATGTAACGAAAATCAAAACTGTCCACAATGTTATCATATTTCCAGTTCTGCTTGTGTTGTACCGTCCGTTATTGAAAAAAGCTTGTGCCATTCTCTGGCCTTTGATTTTAATTCTAATCTATTAAGATTGCAAACAATGCAAACAATGCAACACATGGCAAACCCAAGCAGCTTAGCTGACATTGGGTGCCAACACATACATACATTTACACTTCTCATAGGCTTTTAGACATTTCATGGTGGTAATTTCCGAGTGCCGGTACATATCTAAATTTCATGACATCTTTTATCAAAGATTCACTCAAATACAAATGTGCTTGCCAATATGGTGGCGGATACATACTTGACGTTACATGAATACGATCTTAAGAACTCAATATGTACTCACTAAGCATAGGTTCGGCTTTTCCATACGTCTTTTAAGGCGGTTTTATCAGGATTTCTATCGTGTGATATTTTAAATATATTTCTCTTTCTTTAGGTATGACAGGAAGATATAAAGAAAATAACACACGATAGAAATCCCAACAAAACCGCCTCAAACACGACAAAATAAAAACAGCCTCCGGCACCTCTGCTTTGAGAGTTCTCAATACGCTGCTATATCTCCTTACCGTAGGTACGTGCCCGACCTGTCAGGGTATCAAATACACACAGAGAAAACAAATATGTAGGAAAGATACTTCACCCTCTCCGGGCTTGCTTGAAGAGAGCACGGTTCCCCCAGAGACTGGTGCCGCGTTAAATGTGAAACAGTTGCCGAGATGCGTGAATATGTGCGTGAAGTTTTTTTCCGAGCATCTAGGAGAAAAGTTTGACTAAGCATAATCACACTTCGTTTCTTCGAGGCATTCATTCTCAAGTGGCATCATCACATTGGTAGTCACTCCCATGTTATTGACATTGATTTTGTTAAAACATGCACAGGGAATAGGGAGGCACTAGTAAAGGTTGAGGGCCAAATGTCATTGGAAACCATGACAAAGGTCATTGATTTCTTAAAACCCTGAACGTGACATTTTGTCAATAGTTTGCCCATGTCTAGCTGCAACTGGTGACACCGTTCAGATTATATTGCTCTAAAATTCAGATAACCTTCTTACCCATCCACCTTTGCTCTTTAAATGTCTTATGTAACGCCATGAATGGGGATATTTCCTTCAATACCTGTGGAAGTTCTCGATACCATATTTCCACTCAATGAAGCACTCAGTGTTGATTACCATACTGGTGCCCATATTTGCATTTCAATGGATCGTTGCTCAAACCAAATGCACACGACATTTTTTTAATGTTTTGAACATTCAAAGAGCATTTACCTTTTTACTGTTCTTTCCAATCCCTTCGTTGAGTTTTAGACATTAAGTAATGGTTACGTTGAGCTGGTCAAAAAGTCTTAATTTTTTTGTTGATATGCAAATAAGGACGCCAACATGGCGGTGGAAACAACAATGGCGTCAAGTGAAAAACCTTCTAACCTTCATATGTCAATGGCTGTCACACATCTACGTAATAAGATAACCAAATAGCAGTTACTCAAACAACTGGATATATGGTTTTGGATTTGTCTTTACCTCCTTTGCATCAAATTCACAAAGTATCAAACCTACTCTTCAACAGAGTGTCACAGACGATAGGTAGTGGATGTTATCTGAGACAATTTTCTTCATTTGCTGTGAAGTTTTATTTGACACTTTTAACCCCTCATATGAATTTTTAACACTTACGTTTGTCGTCTCGCGTTCGCAGTTGATGATCATGTGTTTGATTTGATGTCCGACGCGCTTGACAAATTTGGACAGTTCTGGAAATCGTGATGTCTTTGATATCGTCTTTAAATCATGCATTTTGACGAAGTCCACCCAATCCTTAGGATATAAATGTTCGTTCTTTAGCTGGAATTTGGTCTGATCCACTATCCCTGAAACAGCAAACAGAAATAGAATTATTATCACGCTGAATTAGTCAACTTTGTGTATGATAATCGTTTTAAGTCCGGTTACACACGTCCACAAATCTATCAACTATATTAGCCGAGACGGGGACCGACACCAACTGCAGGGCACCTTTGATCCCTTGATGACGTCATATATTAATTTATCTGTGTTGGTATATATAACATCATGAAGAGAGTGTCTGAATCCAGCACAAGGGCTTGCTGGGAAACTCACTCGACAATATCAATACACTGGACACACAATGAACAACATAATCTACCTTTACATCCAAAATTGGCCCAATCACATAGACAGAACGTCATCCATTGAGACAGCGTTTTTCTGCTAACGAGTATGTCTATTCTAATCAAGATCTCGTAACCACAAATTTGCAAAATTGATTAGGTCGTATGTTGTCTTGGATTACATTTGCCATCTCGTTTCGTATCATTTCCGTTGTATTGATTTCGGGGATATTTCTAGCACACTTGTTACATATTTCCTGGCGTAATGTACCGTGATGGTAAAGAATATCCAATATGTGCGTACAAGTACCCTTTGGCTTTGGCACAAAACTAATGGTTTATTTTCCAACTTAGATATTCGATCTAAAGCAACTTTCATGACAATAAGGCATTTCACAGTTCCGATCGCGCATGTGCAGTCGTGATGCATTGTGGTTCAGGTCAAAGTTAAAGGTCCAACTGACGCCCATCTAGAATTTGGGGGACTGGTATTCAGATCTCTTGTAAATGAATTCCACTTAAAGTTTTTAGCAACAGACAGAAAGCTTAAACAACGATGAAAATCACTGAAAAAGGTACAGTTGCAGTACGTTGCGAAAACGGATAAATTATACCCCCTCCTCCACACTTATTGGGCTCTGGGATATTAAACATTGACCTAGGCTTGGGACTAGGAGATGGCGTATCGGGATTTACGGCGTAAATCGTTTTCCTAACAAAAGTACACTGATATTCTACAAATTTGCATGTTCAGAAGATGAAGCCTGGATCAAATACCTGTGGTTGCATCAAATACAATTGACAAATACGCCTTCGGAACGTTTCGGTCAATAACCGCGAACAGCTATATCAGTTCTGAAAATGAAATCATGCTCCGGAAAGTGGTGATGGTAATGCCGTGCGTAATTGCTCTCTTCTGGGGCGAGTTCTATGGTCTCGAAACTCATTGATGAAAACGAACGCCATCTGTTCGGAAGACAGCTGATCGGTAGTTTTGCGCGTGATGGGATACCGTCCGACAGAGCAGACGCAGACTCATCCGTCAAATGACAACGAATATTTGGCTTCCTTGAACCATAAATGAAAGGTGGAAATAAAAGAAATTCAGACAAACCTGAAGAAGAAAATTGAAAGGAGTGCAAAGTATGGCGAGACGGAATCGCTGGAAAAGCGGGTGAGAATTACAGACAAAGACTTACAAGTCTTACAAGAGAATTACAGTCATTCGTCAAATGACAACGAATATATGGCTTACTTCAACCCTAAATGAAAGGTTAAAGGCAGAAATTCAGACAAACCCGAACAAAAGAAGGAAATTGTGAGTACTGCAATTGCAAAGTACGCGGTGAGACAGAATCGTTGACCACGCGGAGGCGAGAATTACAACAACAGTGTCCCCTGCTATGGGAACTGGCTCTTAGCACATTCACAGACGCACAAATATGTACGTTTTTGACAACGAATATTTAGCTTCCTTTAACCCTAAATGAAAGGTGGAATTGAAATTCAGACAAACCTGAAGAAAAGAAAGGATTTGAAAGGAGTACAAAGTATGGTGAGACGGAACCGTTGACAAAGCGGTGGTCCCTGTTATGGAACGGAAACTGGCTCTGGAACATGAACAGATGCCCAAAATATGTACATCTTTGCATTTCTTTCCTGATGCTGTTTCTGGTCGGAAGCACCTTCAACCCTATTCATTTGGATCCTGCCAGTAATATACAACAGTTGAGTTGCTGTATCTATTGCCAGAGGGAATGTATGATGATAGATCAACTGCTCACCACCTAATTCCAGAAACTCCATATCACGATCTCAGTGATTGGTGCGCAAAGTAATTGGACTTCCTTGTAGAGATTGGAAAGAATGAAGGCATGACTGGGTTTGTCCATGGCGTTTTTCAAACTCAACCCGGATCAATACACATTTCATGGATCCGTGGTGTTGTTAAGCCACGGGCCGTCTGTGATCGACTTAATAATCCCGCACAACAGGACCAGAATTGGAGCGCTGGGTCCATTCAGATGTAGCTTTAAGTAAGGAAAAATTGCCAATGTATAATGTATATGTGTGGCTTTTGTAAGCAGACAAGTGTATCATGCACACAACGCTGCGTTTTGCAAGATACGTGTTTCAGTCGAAAACATGTCTGTAGATTGTGATTACAGAACTCATTTCCTTCGTAAGCTTATTATGGCTATAGGGAAAGCCAAAAGAATCGATGCAAATTTGTTACAATTCCAAGAAATTTGATGATGCAAGTTATAGCCAGGAGCAAGTCTTAATCTCCAGTGATGCGTAGCTATTTGTTTTACTGATACAAAAACATTTAATCCCAAGCTTCCCGGTTTATATCAAATCAAATAAAGTATGAGCCTTTTTGGCAGCCGCTTGTATAAGGGATTATCAATTGTCAAGAACAAATTCTGTCGAAAGCCCGTCCTTCGACTTCGTGACTGGAAAGATAAATATGATACGGCCCAAGCGATCAGTCAAAGACGTTTAAAGCATTGCTTTGTAACGATTTTGCTTTGAATTGATCTTGATCAGGTCAGAGGGACCTCAGCTTGCAGCAGTTCTATCTTTGTCTGTGATTGAAAAGCGTGTATTTTCCCAACTACGTCTTTGGTGATGCATCATTTTAGAAATTTTAGTTTATTAATTGTAGATGATTACATGAAAATTCATCAACTAAATATATAATGAGAGTTAAACGTCTAGTAAACGGTGTTATCGACACATGAGCATAAACGTAGGGGCTACAATGTATTTTCTAGCAAACAAAAATAAGTCTGAAAGACTCTGACTATACATGATTCTCTTTTTGTGATAGTCCACGCTTCTTTAACATATTACCATGCCAGTTTATCAGGGCATGATGAGTAAATAAATAGCTTGTTGTTTTTCACTTAATTGATTGTATTAGGTCTTTTTCATTATCAGTAAAATTGAAGATATTAATGTGATAACGAGCTGCTCTTTTCTGGGTAGTTCCAAAACAACTTAAGGTAAATTAAAACTCAATGCCATATGAATTAAGCTAAAAATGCACAAATATCAAATGATATCGATTGTAAAAATGAAACTTGCACACTGCATTGAATAATCTACTTTACAGTTCTGGCTACGTTGGGTATTGTGGTTAAGGTCAGAGGTTAAGGACCTTTCAAATGTAAACAAACATCACGTTGAAAGTTTTCTAACACCTGTTGCTAATGGTTTGTTGAGGAAACATGAACTTTGACATTAGACCACAATGCATATCGCGACTGGACATGCGCACTATGAGATAGTCTATAGATTGTCCTTCCAGAAGAATGCATTATATCCCTTCGTTCATGTCGCTGTCAAACTTTGTAGATCATGTGATTTATATTTTTTATGAGGGAAAGTAATATTTTAGGGCAAATGAGGGATAGGTCTTACCTATATACGGTCCGACGGTCGCCAGATCCCTCATCTTAAGCGCTGACCTCCGGTATTTGTTCATGTTACAGATAGTTACCGCCGGGAAGGTCATGTTCTTCGCGTATTGTAGCTCTACTTTGGTGACATGATGGTATTCAAAGTAATAGATAAGGCTTTCCATGCACTCAAAGGACATGAGGCCGAGAGAGAGGAGTAGCATGAGCACCCAGGCGGTACGCCGGATCGGTCCCCGCTTGATGAGGTGTTTCATGCCATGGATGTCTGTATCCATGGCAAACCGTCGGAACCGGGACGGCTTGCGGTATGAGGTGTAGCCCGTGCCCACGGTGGATGTTGGCACACATTGCACGGGCTTCACCTCCCGTACGTCCGGGGTGGCGGCTAAGGCAAGCGGGGTAAAGGAGTCCTCTTTCCCCATGTCTTTTGTGGTATCGACCTCCATGGCTTCCAAAGGGGCCACGTTAGAGACCTCTTCGCGGCTGCGGGTCGGGATCGGTTGGCTCCTAGAGGATGGGGGAGGGCTCGCCCGGCAGCATGACTTCCCCTGCGTCGAGCGAGCCCGAGTCAGGGCCGGGAAGGAGATGGTGACATCAGTGCGCACGCGTAGCTCCACCTGTAGTTTGAAAAGACGTTAAAACCGTCATAACTAAGATATTAAAGCTGAAGGCAAGAAAAATACAACAGATCCAGAATGCAGTCGCACAATACCCAGTATAAAATAGAAACATCGCACGCAATGTTAAATTTTATGACAGTAAACCCCCAACCCAAATGCCTGTATAACAGCTCATTAATGTTAGACAAATCGCAGAAGCCTGTTACCGCAAATTTGATTGATTAAGACTCCTAATGATCTAAGAAATGGTAACAATGTCTTCTCTTACTAACTAAGATTTCCCCATCAAAATTAAGGACCAGGCGTAGCATCATTGTCTTTGTTTAAGGATTCGCAAGACGTAAAGCAATAAAACGCTCGCTACTCTACTTTTCCAATGGTGTGTGCAATACTTGGTGTCATAATGTACGTCTCCGACCATCTGTTGCCATATAAAACCACTCTTGCGCAGGTTGAATGCTAAACTGGTACATCAATCATCCCCTGATCAGGGCCATGTGACGCAATTCCTCCGGTAAACAGTACAGGTACATACGTATGTAGTCTCAGGAATGGAATAATCTGAACCAAGAGGTAGCTATTTGTATAGCATATTGCGAATATAGAAGCACTGTTTTGTTGTTTGTTAGGTAGTCTGCATGTAACAAATTTGCTTTCACAAGACAAGGCAATATTTTTCGGCGATTTACGCACTTATTATTTGTATATACGTAGTCTCAGGACTGGAATAAACTGAACCAAGTGGTCGCTATTTATATATCATATTTATATGTCAGTAAGAAATTTGCTTTCATAAGACACGGCAATATTTCAAAGAGATTTACGCACGTATTATTTGCACCGACAATTTCTCTCTAAGCCCCATTATCATCACCGGAACAAGCATATACTATCGTGAAAATAAGAACTGTTAGGTTGTTTCTTTGGTTGTTTTTATAAGGACACCCTTCCCAAATCTGTTTTTATGATAATCATAACATTTTACATTGTTTTTATAACTATTTCTATCGATATTATACGCACCTATCATTTGTGCCGACAATTTCTCTAAACCCCATCCAGTGGAACAAGCATTTACCATCGTGAAAATAAGAACTACTAGGTTGTTTGTCAGGTTGTTTTCATAAGGACACCCCTTCCGAATCTATTTTTTATGACAATTATAACATTTTACATCATTTCATAACAGTTTTATTGATGTTTTACGCATGTATCATTTGTACCAACCATCTCTCTAAGCCCTATTCTCATCACTGGAACAAGCATTTCAAGAAAAAATGTACCATCGTGAAAATAAGAATCGTTTGTTAGAATTTCTTTATAAGGACAACCTTCCCGAATCTATTGTTAAGATAATTATAACATATTGTTTTATAACAATTTTTATCCATATTTCAGGCATATATCAATTGCACTGACCATCTCTCTAAGCCCTATTCTCATCACCGGAACAATCATATACTACCGCGATGATAATAATTGTTGAATTGTTTGTTAGTTTTGTTTCCTTTCCTGAATCTGTCTATTATCATGATAATTATAACATTTTCTAGTACATGTATTTCATAACAATTTTATCGTTATTTTACGCATCTATCAATTGCACCGACCATCTTTCTAAGCCCTATTCTTTTTACCATTGTGAAAATAAGAACGGTTAGGTTGTTTGTTCGGTTTTGTTTACAAAGACGCACTTCCCGAATCTGTTCTTATAATGATTTTTACATCATTCTATAACAATTTCATCGATATTTTACGCATCTATCATTCTCGCCGATCATCTCGAGCTCTCTAAGCCCCGTTTTCATCAGCGGAACAAACAAATCGCCTCGTCTAAGGATAATGGGTCGTGCGGCCCCAATCTTAAAACGCAGCGACGCAAATAATGCCACGGTGTGGCTAAGCTAAGGCGTCTGCATATGTAACAGGAGGTAGACATGTTGCTTCGTAACAAACACGCACACGTGACGCAGCAGGAAGCCAGCCGCCCGTGTGAAACAATCCTCCTTGCGCGATAAATACAGGACAAACGAGATGTACTCATAACAGCTTCTCCGTAATATCAGCGCATCATCCATTACCGTGAATACTAAGCATATGTTTGTTATCTAAGCTCGTATGTCGCATGCCGACAGAAATTCTGAATCCTAGATGGTATCAACCAACTTGACGGTTTGCTTGAATATTTTCTCGACTAGGAGACCCATTTGAAGGGAATTTTACCCGAAAACAGAGAGAAGAAAGAGACGGTTGTACCTACCGGCTCGACCACATCCCAGCCACGGCCTCTCCTGGACGGAGGCCTGTCTGATAATCAATACCTTCCTACAATGCATCGGGGCCGACTACCCATCCCATAATTGCAAGTCACGTATCGGACTTACATCTCCTGATGTATGACGTTTGCCGTAACTCGTCGTGCATACATTAAGCCAAACGGCCCGCCCTGAGAAAACGTTTAAGCCGCCGCCTTAATTGCCTCAGACACCGGCGTGATAACGTAACGACATCCTTGATGAGTATCAAGGACTAAAGGTGCTAATGGGCATCAAACACTAAGAATATTTGATCCTCCACTGCAAAACAGTTTATAGGTAGATCATAAAGGCTGGGGTGACGTAAGAAATATAAACAAAAGTCGTTAGTCGTTAGAGAAAGAAAATGTGTTGCTTTTGTAAGAAGGAATTAATTGCTAAACGGATAAAGAACCACCAGGCTAGCATCCTAATGCTATCAACGTTAAATTTTGCCTGATTGCTATGCAAACAATGTTTCCTATCCCCCCTGACGATTGGGTGACAGAGCGATTGATGTCCGGAATGCCACCTTGAATATCACGCCATTATGATGTTTTCCAATAAAATGCAAGACCACAGCGAGGAGTGGAAGACTACATTTGTGCGCGGCTCTCTAAGATAGGCCCACCTGTAGCATTGAAAGTAGATTACATTTACTTCGGAAGTGCTGGGGTGATGTGGGCACACGGCGAACGCAACTATTAGCGTACACGGCTAGATGGAATCTACTATCTTCCAACGGTCTTTGTTTGTTTTTTGTGCCTTTTCGTTGATGTCGAGTTGGGAGGAGTATCAGATAATAATGTTAACACAAAATTTATATCGATAATACAGAGAATAGAGGAATGCTAAATACATACATAAATGAATGAATACTGATAATGAAAACAAAAAAATTAATCATTAGCTCGTGAATTCCATACTCGTTCGTGGATCGCTACCGTAACAAGAGTCTTTTGAAAGTTCTTTGTTTTGATTTGATAAATGTTTAGAAATTCTAATATTAGTTACATTTGCAGAAAATCATTATTGAAGATGATAATTTTGGTTAGCTAGGAAGGACTAAAACACGAGTAGCAATAACATAAGACAATATACTGCTGATTGAAACACCATGAAGAGAATACTAAGCTCACTGAAGGAATTCTTGCTGCCGGACCAGGTTTTGTTACGATGTAAGTCATACATTGCCAGCAAACTCTTTGATTAGAAGATTATCCACTGAATGTAGGTTACTATATAATACAGATGACCACGAGAAAAAAATATGGCCTAACGATAAAGTAATATGAGATTACATAGAGCGAACGCCTCCTCACTTGATGATTAGAGCCTCCTCACTTGATTGCTTTTCCCCACTGCCCTATTGGTGTCATTGTGATAGCTAAAGTCTTTTCGAACATATAAAGCCTCTGATACAGCCACTACTCGAATATATTAAGATCAGCGAAGAGAATACGAGATGAAATACTAAATACTTACATGTATAATGAAATACAAAATCTTGGTACGGATGAGGAATGATCCTTTAAAATGTAAATACAGTAAAGACCTTATACATATTCTAGTTAACATAAAGCTGAAAGCTGCATCAATGTCGATGACCCGTGATGGCTATGTGGCATTTACCGGATCTTTGATGCTGAAAAATTGAGTTTCATTACAAGTACGCACAGTGTAAATTGAGTAGTTTCACAAGGCTTAAATGTCGACTGAAAAAAATGTTCTATTCTACACAAGGCATGGGCTGTATAAAAACAATTAACAGTTGACCCTAATTGCTAGGGTAGCATCCACGGGGAATATGTGCTTCTGCTTTGGTTGGATACTTGATCCGCCAAATATCAGCCAAATGGCACATCCGTCGTCTGGCAATCAGCGCTGGCAACCAATAGCTGCAATCACGTTCGGAGGGCGGTTACGTTCAAACGAGGTCAAGACGAAGAGTAAGCGCACAAATGAATCTTTTGATTGGATGGCATCAGCGAACCCCGTAGGTTACAGATCCAGACATGGAAATCAGACGTATTATCATTATGCATTTGAGGATGAAGCGCATCTTCTGAGCTGATTCTGTTCTTTCAGCAAAATATAACGAGATACGAGTCCTTCAGACGTTTGATATCAAACATGACCTGCACTAGAATATTTTCTTTCATGCTAAGGCAGGTGAAAGTATGTTGTAAGATATGCAAGCATTGCCCTTGTACCAAAGTAAAAGGCCTACGCCTCGAAATGTTTCAATTCAAAATAAACATATTTTACAAACGACTTTCGTCCTGTTCACAGGAATTTACCACTATTAACTATGTTTAAAGCTTTATTTATTCACCCAACATTCCAGCAATAATATAATAGCATATTTCTGAATTACGTTAATCTTACCACTATAAAGGTAATACTAATTACACAGTGATAACACAAATAGATCGTCAGATTCTGCAGGTGCAGATGAGGTAAGAATATTATTAAATACTGATCCGTGAGATTGATTGACCAAATCAAATCCTACCAGGTAGGTGTACCAACAGGAGTCCTGAATTGCATTCGCAATGAAATCCTTTGATAACAGTCAAGTTAAAAGCTTGCCAAAATAAGTAACAAAGACATCTTAGATATCCGGCTTTATTTGAGTCTGACTATTTCAAGTATTTCCTTATATCACTTACAGTTATCCTGATTATACCTCATTTCCTGTTCATGCAACTTTACCACATATTCATCACCACAATGAATTGTCAAACTCACTTTAATTTAATTTGTTCTTAATGCAATTCAATGTTTTGCCATTGTTCTTTTGTTATTGTTGGCTCGATTATGGTTTATTGATTGAATGATATTTGGTTTTGACTATGTACTTAATCAATTTAGATTAGTTTGCTTATTATAATCATTGTAACTACAGTTGTAATCATCTTTGTACTGCAAGTAATTGTAATTAAACTGGATGGGCGTGAACTTACTATGTGTGCCTTTTAAGTCATTTTCATGTAGTTATTACAGTTTTATTGCACGTGAAAACAAATGTAGATGTAATAGAAAATAAAAGAGGAGCAATTGCATAGATCGACCATTTTATATACTGTATATATATATATAATATATATAAATATATATATATATATATATACATTTATAAAGATTGTCGATTTTTATCCTTTTACACCGTGCCTATTGTATCATATTCCTATTGTTATCATGCAATTCATGTTAACCATCGACGTTAGACGACAATATTCAAGTACAAAGGTACCACAGAAGCGCAGTTTATCAAACCCCACCGGAATGTCACGCCTGCTTCATTATGTTCACACAAATTTTCAAAGTACTTCATCAAAATATGTCTATGTTTGTATGCATAAATGTGATGTCGTTTTTGGCTTAGAAAGTTATGCTTTAAACATGATAGATTGTTGTTAAATTTGACATTTTTATCCGACGTCAAGTGCAAAAATGCAATATTTTTTCTTTGGTTGTTGTGTTATTGTTTGATGTGTTTTATTGTTTTTGTTTGGACACACTACGCAATTGATTATTTAGTTTATAACTGTAAATTGTGTACTTAGAAAAGCAATAAACACATAAAACAATAAAGCAAAACAAAATGACAAGAGTTGCCTATGATTTGAGCTAACGTCGCGGATGTCAATAAGACATTACAATGAATGAATGAATGAATGAATGAATGAATGAATGAATGAATGAATGAATTCTATTGCTCAACAATCGTACAAGGAAAGTATGGCAACCAATAACAACTACATCTATATATAAAAAGATCTATTTTGTACATATTTGTCCCACGTACAGGTCACAAAAAAGAAGAGATTACCAAACATATCAAACATAATTCAAGGTATACAATACGGTAAGGAGTTGTTATCAAGCATACAGTAAGTCTTTAGATTAGTTTTTTTTTTCATTGCAATAATTGAAATGTAAAAAGATAAAGGTTCTGGTTATAGAAGTTTTCTCATGCTTATCCATAAGGTGTAAAGTAAGGAAAAATGAAAGGTGTTAATTGAGTGGTGTTAGGGCGAAACGGATAACAATTTGATACCATATAAGGCAGTTTCGCTAGTGTCTAATTTGCGTCTGCGGACCTTTATAAATACATCGCACCTGCGCTCGTGACGTTCAACGCCAATATATGAATATAAATAGCGTTTATGGCACAACAGATGTGATGTGTGTGACCGGAGTCAAGGACGGGGCTACATGTAATAACTACGGACGCCACATGCAGCTTTTTGTGCTGCCTGGGTTGAATTCATGTCAGCAGGGCTCGAAATACCCCCTGCATATGCAGGTTAGTGCAGGTAAAATTGGAGCTGTGCAGGTATTTCTGGTGTCTACCTGCACCTAACCTGCACTGGTCCATGTACTGGTCCAGGGTTTATGTGGATTGTTATTAGCAGCATTTATTTATTTATTTATTGTACTTCCCATAAAAAATGGTGGGGAGACAAAACAGGTGATACCACCTCTGCAAGTTGTCTCCCCGAAAGCATTGACTGTTACCACATGTAAAGTGAAAAAATATTGCAATGGTTCCAGAACAATTTTAGTATGATCCATACTTCCTAAATTCAGAGTGGTGCAGATACAATTTGTCTGGTGCAGGTATTTTTCAATGCCACCTGCACCAGTGCAGGTATGCAGGAAAAAGTATTTCGAGCCCTGTGTCAGGCATGGCATAGCTTAAATCCACGAAAAATCATTGAGTAATCTACATTATATTGATGCCTTAGTGTTTTTTTCTGGAGCCTGAAATATTCTGAAATGTATATTATTACCGACATATTCAGTTCAACATTACTCGTCATATCGTACGAGGGGCGTGCAATAAGTAATGGTCCTGACCCACTTCCAGTTGTCTGATTTAAATGAAATTTTGTATGTGTAATAATTCATATCTCTATGGGTTATGTTGCAAAAGAACTAACAGCTCTGAACTAATTGTGGTTTCTGATTTACTGGTGTTTGAACTTAGTCAGGTGCGAAATGGACCAGGTGTGAAATGGAACCAGTTGAGTGTCGCGCAGTGATCCGGTTTTTGTATTTGAAAGGACGCACACCAAAGAAGACTTTTGATGAAATAAATGAAACTTATGGTGATGATGCCCCATCATATGACCTTGTAAAACGCTGGCATCCTGAATTCAAACGTGGCTGGAAGTCTGTGGAAACAGCTCCCAGACCTGGTCGTCCCTCTTGTGGCATTGATGAGGCATCAGTTGGAGGACCAACCTGGGGTGTCCTACAAAATCGGTGTCCAGAGCTGCATCAAACGATGGGAGAAATGCATAACTCTGGGTGATTCCTATGAAGAGAAAGACTAATAACTGTGCCAAGTTTCATTAATCTCCTGCTATGGGAAATGGGTCAGGACCATTACTAATTGCACGCCCCTCGTATCTAACTTGCGACAGACCCAAACCCCCCTTTCTTTCAGACGAGGTCCGCCTCTTGTACATTTCAAGAAATGGCCCTGGCGTACCGACCATCCGTTGAGGCTTCATTCGTAAGCGCTGCTGGCATGCTGTCATCCAATCATTTACCGTGACTATCCCTCCTGTTGATGAAGGGAAAGCTACCAGCCAATCGCGTTGTTGAGTACAGTTAGACGCTAACGAGATTGCCTCCATGAAAAAAAAATAAGAGTTATTGTTTTGGGCGTGTCTGTCTGTCTGTGTTTCCGGATATTTGTGATCATCATGCATAACTTTTGACCCTCTAGATGGCGTGTCATGACATTTGATATTTGTGTAGGACGAAGTTCATGTTTAACCTTGCCCCCTGTTGTGTACCGTGGTACTGCAGCTTTTTTGCGTCTTTGGTTCTGGACATGCGCTATGGTCTTGATGTTTTTTTGGTAGATAGCTTGTGATATAAGGAAGAAGTGATGTATGTTAAACTTTGTAATCTCCAACGCAGATTCTACGGTAGCATATTAAGATAGTATCAAAAGCTGGCAGAGGAGTGAAGCCGACTTAGGAGTGTGTTTCGCTACATGGCAAATAGACACCTCTTGGCTGACTATACTCCTTGGTCAGTTTTGTACTTTCTTATTCCATTCTAGGATCTGCTTGGAGAATATATGTTTGAGTCTTCTTGCAGCGTGATGGTTGGAATTTTTGCCTCCAAGAACAGGGTTATCTGACGCTGAGAGAGGAACGGAAGGCAGGTTGATACACCAGGGCCGATACGCAACAGGTTCAAACTGCGGGTCCTGCATGAGAAGATGCGGACTCCTGCAGCAAAAGTTGATACGTAATGCTCCTCCCTACCGTTAAATTGTCTGCACCCTAACATGGAGTCAGGTAATGATGGATTAGTACCACATTGCTATTACGTCGGTTCGCGCGGTCGATAAGCCTTCCCATTGCCAGCTGAGCGCCTCTATTGAAGAACGGAACTCTACAAACTCCCATAAGTAATTCGTGTCTGAAAAGGTGAGAGAAACACTCGCTCTCTCCCCAGAGATTACGCTACACGGATAGCAATCGGTCTCCGGTGTTAACTGAAAGGCGGCGGCACCTTCCCAGAATCCAGGCGATGACGGAGTTCACAAGATAGATAAAAGACGGAGATGGGGCATAAACCATTTATTGACTAGCACGCAACAGCTCATTATAACCTCGTCAAGCCCTTATTGAAACGAGCCCGCTGCGGGTGGAGATAATGTCGGAAAGGGCTAAAACCCTTGGGTCGGGGAAGAAGCCAATCAATCTGTGCACCGGGCAGAAATGATCTCGCTCTGACAGAACGGTGGGGTCAGGCGAACATCCAGGTGCCCAATTCAGACTAACAATCGTTCACTGCCGTCCTGAACACATTCATCTCAGCTGTTGCCGTGAGAGGGACTGGACCTGAATAAATGTATGAGGCGAGGACCAAGTTTTTTTTTCTGAAAGTTGAAGTTATCCGTGAAAAAAAGTAATCGTGATCATCATATCGTTCAGTGCCTATATTGCAGCCAGATCACGGCCTTCTCGACTCAAAAAGTAATCATATCATGAAAATATCACAGTGTGTAAACGTCTGAATATTTATTGTATTCTTTTCACCAATATTCATAAACTTCTTGCCCAGGTAAAACGTGCAGTGAAAGTGTCTATCTCAATAATCAAAACACAATTTCCCGCAATTCAATCGCTTAAACTATAATTTGGTAACTGCCTAAACGATTTGCATTTATTGTTTTGATGTAGGCAATGCAATGATTAATTAAGGGAAACTTTAAGCGTCGGTAGACACAGTTTATTATCATATATTGCTTTTCTTACGTTGGTGAAAATGACAGTAAAAGAAAAAAAATCACAAAAAAATCACAAAATATGAGCGTACAGTATCAATGCCACAAAGGCATAAATTAGTGCTAAATGGATTTCCCGGCCTGGGACAATTCGACTTAAAGAGGAAAGTGTGTTAACAGAGTACAATAAATCATCATGGATGATGAATTCTACCAAGCATGGAATAATGACCCGAGGTATAGAATGAAAAATGGATATGGCCTATTTTTATTGCCCAACCCCTTAACATGTCATGCTCCTAATAGGAAGCATTATATCATCCTATATTCATATTAACATCGCGTTAATACAAAACAAAGCATCGCATACAAACAACAGGACGCATGACCAGAATGCACACGGAGAAACCGAACATGCATATGTACACTGGAATAGCGCTAAGACTTTTTGCATGTGATTTTGAGGGATGGTAATCTATACATTATGAGAAAACTACATGGTCACAAAACTGATCTACATTACTGACCAACTGTTAGCTACAACCAGCAGCAATTTGAATCTTGAAGTCGTCAAAGCCTGGCTGTGTCATCTCTAGTTTTATTACTCTTTTCCATTACGCCACATGCATTGGGGATGAATTAAACCCTATAACGTAGCTTGGAATAGATTGGTTTCCACAACAATCCCCAATATTGGCCCGGACCTTGATTGGATCGAAGGTGACCATCAATATTACATGGTCGACGGGGCACCTTACAGAAGCTGAGCCGAGGGTAGACATTGCGGCGGGGTGTGCTGGTGCATAAACACACGGATGTTACCTTCTTGCGGTGCGCATACGCAGTCATGATTTGTCTCTCATTTGTATTCTTTAATCACCCATCATAACCAGAGCAAAACATCATCGGATGAGCCCATTCCTTCTTTGCTCCGTCATACGTGAACATTCTGTGCGCAAGGTTTGGCTTCTACGTGAGTCTAACGTTCTCAGTCACTAACATGGCACACCTATTATCAACAACTATGTTGCTCAGTCGTATAAGATTAACCTTACACACATATTCTCTCTGTAGACCAGTCAACTCTATAGAACACAGCAAACTGCCCTTTTTCCATTGTTAAGATTTTAAGGTGGTAGCTGGTGAGTTGGCCTACCCTGGCAATATATTTTGTTATACACCAACACGATGTTTCACCTCTAAACAGTTTCCGAATTTCGAAACATGACAAACTCTTCAGCGATAATGACACCTGATACCAACTCACACACTGTATGAACATCATGTATTTTATGTGTATCAATATCTACTTAAATGCTGTCAAGCTTTGGCAGTGTTGAATTCACTTCTTTAATACGAAAAGTCAAAAGCATTTTGCGTCTTCTGGTGAGGTAGGGTACTTAATACGACTAGTTGTCGCGACAAAGTAAAATCCCATCGGGAGCGTTTGCTACTACTCACTCACTAATTTGCTCCTGCCGCATTTACTTCACACGTCAGTATTAACACTGGGAAGACATGGATGGCAGGAAACAGAAGCAATAACAGTCCTGCAGCTGTAATAACCACCGAACTGAACATCTAGATAAACAGTTGGGACCACTGGCAATATCTTTTCGTCATAATCTAAAGAGTACGAAGAAAAGAAACCCCGTTTTGTAATGGCTCCCGATCTTCTATTCTATACTGTTCGTCAATTAATACGAGTTATGGACAGAAGATAAGGAAGATGAGTGAACAACTGGCAGTCTTTGATAGAACCGGTAAAATATATACCGATTTTACTTTATGCGTGCTGCACAAAATACTATAAATGAAATGGAGATATAAGTTCCCATCAAATTAGCTTGTGGAGAGCAATTTGTCAGTCCCCACGTTCGCTTTATAGGCTTGGTTTTATTTTCCCTGGTGGTGCGCGGAATGAGGAAATGAAAAACATATCTCCGCTCTATCCACAGCTAAAGGAACAGCCCATCTGCTAATCTGTACTTTCAAAGGCAGCACATAATGGTTGCCGGGAGGCTAGCTCGCAGGTCCCCGATAGAAATCGTTTCATACTACAGGTAGCCACTTTTACACAAGTGATTGACAACGGTAGCCTGGGTGTCATTTTAGATAGGTCTGCATATGTCGTGATACTATCACTGTTCAAAATACTATTTGAGATAACCAAGCGAGGATACAATCAACTATAGAGTTGACTAAAAAAAATCTACAACCTGTGTGTCGAGTCGGGTGAAGCACGCTTCTTCAGGACGAAGATGCCCATGCCAGTGTTGTCTTCAGGGGCGTTTTCGGCTGTTTTTCTTGGCACGTTTTAGCGCGGAGGGAGGAGGTCTCCAATCGCCCATTCATGCCGGCATCCCGTCACAACCCTGTCATCAATCCTGCTGCTTGCGATGCAGGCCACACGACCGCCTTCTTCTCTCGGTATCAATATCACGCTTGTCTGAATAGTCCGAAGGCGCGATATTTACCGAGCGCAGGCGCAGTGATGCAGTTTATTAAATATCGGGAGATCTTCCGAGATCTTAGGGGCAGTCACGGTTACCCGCTGCGGTGCCAAAATGGCCGTCAGCTATCTCTGTTGGCGATGTTCAATCGTTTGAATTTTGTTTTGTTCTGAACGCCGTCATAGCACGGTGCTGTGGTAAATGACGCGTTGATGCCAGAGGTGGCAATCGCTGCGTTCGCAGCTCTAGAACGGGTCTGAGCTAAATTGCTTGGAGAGATACGTCATGCCACATGCGTTTCCTGAAATGTTGCTCAAGTAAAAGTCCCCCTCAGTGATACCTCAGTAGAGGTGGTTCGAGGGTAACGAAGAAGAAGAAGTGTGTTCTGTCGTTGAGAAAGACAGTCTAGGTGATCATGAATTGGCTGATACCAGTTTAGCAGTATACGTTTGATACCTGACACATTTCATCAGTTTAGCCTAAGACAGTTCAAACATGACAGTATCCAAGAGGCAGTACTCTCTCCTAGATTGAAATTTAGCGCATGCACGGTGCTCAGACATTCATAGGTCCGTTCTTATCAAAGAAGACAACGTGGGGCCGTACGTGCGGTAAACTGTTATATCCGACCATCAACGGGTCCACGGAAGATCATGTATCATTTGAAAGTGCCCCGCTGCTAAAACAATTGCAGTTCAAGGCTTGGTGGTATCCTTCCGTCGACGGACCTTGATGTTTCAAAATTATGAGACACGCCTCTCGAATGAGCTTGTGATATAATAGGTGTTTTAAAGCCTAATCACTGGGTGGAAACACGAATATCAAAATCAGCTACTCTGTATTTTTCCCTACGATATATGTGTGTAGATAGCTATCATCATCACATTGTATCGTCATAATAACATATAATTTACCAAATAGCCTTAATACATGTATGTTGAAAAGCAATTTGCCCCATTTAATATGGGGTCTTGGTTTTGTCACCTTTTTTAATTTTCGTTACCGAGAAAAAACTGTTGTGAGAACTTAAAGGAAGTTTTCTGTCAGAGTATGTGTACCTCTTTGCAATTCATAATAAGCCATCTGACGGCACCATTACGACGGGGATTCTGGGCACGTCTAGAAAAAATAGAGTTGTTTACAAATGAAGTTGAGACCATGATTCATGAACTTCTGGCCACAATGAATCACGACTGCACATGCGCACTCAAATCTGTGATGTGGATTATTGCCTGATTCATTTATTTTGCACATATATTGCACGTATAACATACATGAGGCAACGGTAGAAGATACAAGAAAATTCAAGGCCTAGCAGACGTGCCATCACCTCCTTGCTGTCTCTTCGTTCACCTTTTATGGCTTGTCATTGTCTTTAATTCTTCTTTAGTTCTGACATTGTGTCTTCTTGTTCTGTTGATCTCTCAGTATAGTTCTGACATTGTGTCTTCTTGTTCTGTTGATCTCTCAGTATAGTTCTGACATTGTGTCTTCTTGTTCTGTTGATCTCTCAGTATAGTTCTGACATTGTGTCTTCTTGTTCTGTTGATCTCTCAGTATAGTTCTGACATTGTGTCTTCTTGTTCTGTTGATCTCTCAGTATAGTTCTGACATTGTGTCTTCTTGTTCTGTTGATCTCTCAGTATAGTTCTGACATTGTGTCTTCTTGTTCTGTTGATCTCTCAGTATAGTTCTGACATTGTGTCTTCTTGTTCTGTTGATCTCTCAGTATAGTTCTGACATTGTGTCTTCTTGTTCTGTTGATCTCTCAGTATATTGTTCAGGTAAAGTTGAACTTGAGGTATCATAATTAGAAATCTGTAACTACCATCGCCAAGAGTGCTTCCCGTAGTTTACCTTTGTGTTTTAACAGTATAACTTAACAACGTGAATAGATAGTGATGGTTTGGGCACCTTTACCTGCAGTTGCAGGTGTGTTTGTTTCAAAATTTGAAACGAAATTACTCAAGAAGAGATGAAAAAAATTACATTTACTGCCATTGTTTGGCATACTGTACATATGTAGATAGCATTCGTCGCTGTTGCAGGATCTTAAATAGTTCGGACAGTACAGAATGTACGTATAGTTCGTCTGAGTTCATATGTATAAAGGCAAAAAGTACACGAAGATAATATCTCACCTCACATGGGTAATATCTGCTTCCCCATAAAGGCCTCTTTGTAGACGTCAAACATATCTAAATCAGTCGGGCTTGAAAAACGGACAATTTGTCTTGTGTGAACGACGAGTAGTGGAAATTGTTTATGTGTGCAATACTGTTCACAGAACTGCACCGCAATGATTGCATGTTCGTCCATTACGTAAGGTGGACTCTCACTGCACTTGGGGTACCCGGTACCCCAAGTGCAGTGAGTGCGGCAGTGTTGGGTTCGTAGATGACTCAATGAATTTCAGAGATAAAGAACGAATTTTGTTTTCCGTTTTGTGTATTTTGCTGTCTTCTAAGTCATACTTTTACGTATTACGCAATACTTAAGTTATTAAAACTCGCGAAAGTAACAAAACAGTGCCGCAGTGAACGAACCCCGCAGTGCCGTACCGGTGCCCCAAGCGCAGTGAGAGTCCATGCACCTTTATTTGAGTCTGACTGATGCACTCGCTAATATCACCAATAAGTCCCTGCCCTCACAACCTTGGCATTTTTGTCTGATAACGAGGGAACAATTTCCATCGTTGACGAGGGGAAATTGGTTCGTCTTTTAATCAGCTACTGCCTGACCTTTCCTTGCCATCGATTGGCTATAGATTCTACACCAGGGGCATTATCAACCAATCAGAGTACACGTGTCATGACAGCATGTCAAGTAATAGACGTCAGGGGTGTAATGTCTCCGTGTAATCTACTTAGATGCTAAGGTCGGCCTGGCTCAATGGCAATCACACGAACAAGGGCGTTTCAATGTCACCTCTACCAATAAGTTTGCATGTATATGACTGTTGCTTCGAATATGTAATTGAGTTTCATAGTACAATGCAGTTCTTACTGCGCAGGGTTTAACAACAAAAGATGGCAGTGCAGATGACATTGTGCCTTGAACTTGAAGACCAGATTCATCCTAGAATGGATAGGAAGTAAGCCGGGAGAAAAATATTTGACGTGTTTTATTCTTTGATTAATTTACTACTAAATTGAAGATCCCTTTTGAACGGATACATCGATAATTTTTTAATTGAATGAATTGGTAGGTGGAGAATTTATTCACAATCTAACACAACTGTTCAAATTTTCGAACAGTCTAGCATAGGAAACGGAAAAATAAACAAATGCTTATCTGTATTTTTGGTAAACCAAACAAGCATTATTTGTGTAATTGTACCATTCTTGTTTGGCAATTAATATCACTGTGAAAATGTGTAACAAAACTTGCGCATGTGTGTTTGTGGAAATTTTGTATGCTTATTAAGACACACGATATGCTACATTGTATGAATTCAACCCACCGCCTCTTTGTTCTCAATCATCTCCCGAGTTACATATTATATATGCAACGTTAATCCGTTCCAGAGATCAGTTTCTACCCTTTTCTAGGAAAAAGTGTAAACCAACCAATTGGCATATAGCCCAATATCATATCTCAATATATAGGTGCTGCAAGGGTCCGATGTCTTCTACAATAAAACAGTAGGAAAATGATTGATGTTCTTCGTATACTGAGTTCCCTATGGCTACACTTCCTTGACATACTGTCAAATAAATGCTGTCAATGATAGGAGTAAAAGATTAGGAACAACATGCTAAAATATGATGTGATGTATGTACTGTTACCACGACTGTAACGAGCTTGGATCATTGGTGAAGAAGCAGCCTTAGGGATAAATGAATTACTTTCTATCTGCACAGACAGAATCTAATAAAAACGTAAAGTGACAGCATCAATTGTCCCCACGTCAAAAAATCTACTAACCGGATATTTTCTGCCTGACCATTCCTTTAATTCATTTTATAAAACAAATCTAAAAACTCTGATGTTGAAAACAAAGTAAACATTCAGAGTATGAAACAACAAATAACCTGTAGACATGTGCAACATCTTGCCTGTCCTGTTTGCTATGATATTTATTTATGATATATTTGATTATATATATATATATATATATATGTATATATATATATATATATATATATAGATAGAGAGAGAGAGAGAGAGAGAGAGAGAGAGAGAGAGAGAGAGAGAGAGAGAAAGAGAGTCTGGGTAATGTACTTTGTCACATTTGCTACTGAATAGATAAATGAATATATTTATGATATATTCCAACCTATGAAAATAAGCACGTAATAGATGAAGACTGAGGAGTTGAATTCCACCTTTCTCTTAAAGATTCCATGACGACATCCGTGATGCCAGTTCGGCATGGAGGTAATCTGCGCCAGTTCCAATAACGTGGCCTCCACCCCTCACCTCGCTTGAACCCTTTCATTCTTGGCATCATGGTAGTAAAATGATGCCATCGGCGAATTGTTTCATTCTCTCCTTGACACTTGGGTCATTCGCATCCAATAAACCATCTAATTGTTGCATGGGCTCCATACCGTATCAGTAGATTGTGTGTGCTTGGACAGACCAAGAAGGGCTTGGTTCTGATTCTTTCATGATTCATTTAGCCAGGAAATCGAATATAACTCCACTTTGCATTGGCCACTGAGAAGAATTCAAGCAAAACACAAACATAACTCCACGTTGACAATCTTCAGCGACTCCCAGGGCTACAAAAAATTCAAGCAAAACATAATTTGAAACTTCATCTGTGTGTGTTAAACTTGGTAGAAGTCATTCCGGAAAAATTGGACACACCAATTTGATTCAACTGATTGACTTCATTGACGTCACAGAAGAATAGCGTGACGTCACAGAGGCAGTGGGTTGCCCATTCCTTGACAAAGACTGGAGTCAACCAGTAAAAAAATTGGGTAAATGCAATTTTTCGAGTTGGAAATTAGAGTTTAACTTTATCAAGGACAAACAAAACATATTAGTATCTATAAAACTTACTGGAAGTTAACTGAGAAATGACTGAGGACAAGCCATAAATTTGTTTCTATAAAGTACAAATGAACTTGCAATATTTGAAAGCATAACGAGATAGTTACAGGATAAAAAAGGAAAAATGGGAATTGCAATTATCATGGCCCGACTCATTTTTTTCGGGGGGGGGGGATGAGTGTCCATGTCACACTCATTACATCTGGAAGATACTCATTTCATCTGACCCAGTTCTGAAAAGGTCATGACCTTCTGATTGACCAATCGTGTCCCACTTAACCCTGGGGTCATCTTCAAGTAACTGTATCATCACGTCTGGCTTTTGTAGATAAGATATCCGAATATCCAGTCAAAAATGCCAAAGAAGACCACTCAAGGGGCCGAGAAAAAAATGGTCATAGACAGGTGGTCAATACTGGCAGGATTATTAATGTTTGTGTCAATGAGCACAAATTATCTAAGAGGCCACCAAAAGTGGTCATATTCGCTAGGTACTCCTTATGTAGAGATGATCACCTGTACAGGTTTGGGGACAGTGTACTTTTTAAGAGGGCACCTTCCTCTAAGAAAAGGTTTTCATATTCATAATGACTTATTAATATATAAGTGTATTTCTCGAAGGGGCCCGGTGCTTTAGGTGAAACAATGACCACAAGTCATGATTATTTAAGATCATGTTTTGTTTTGTTTTGCTTTGCCATGCCAGACTATGTAAAACCTTCAGAATGGTCGACAGTGTGTATATTTAAAAGTACGAGTGTTGATTAACAACATGCATGATTATTGTGCCTTATTGAATGTTGATGAATATCGTAATGGGATCGAGCTGCTGATGCAGATTACTTTTAGTAATGTTGTAGAAAATTATGATAGGGCTCAGTACCAAACTGGTTTACTTCCGTGAATTCATCAGTATTGTTATATCAAACAGCTCATTCCAAATTCTTGTATAAAACTCAATTCATGTATGAAATTCAATTTATCTAAAATTTCATGTACAAAATTAAATTAATCTAGAGTTCCAAACAATGTTGACGTCAAAAAGTTTTAAAGGCCCATCGACATCAAGTTCATATAAGTCATTTTACGATAAGTCATTCAAATTGACTGAAGCATCAAATTGTCACATACAATGAAGACTTCATTTTATGAAATTGTATGTAAGCAGAAAAAGTGACGTTGGCATAGGCAATGAAAACAAAGAAGTTTAATTTTTCATCAAGCGACTGAATTCATTGCTTTACAGTGCAGGAAATAATCTTATTGTGACCCAACAATATTTTCATGCAAAGGGTTGCAGGCATGACAAAATGGCTTCTCTGCTTCAAGCACTGGTTCTGTACAAGACTTATAGAGCGTGAAACTGGTAGGAATACAATTTAAGCATACATAGCTAGACATATGGATGGCAATAACCTGTGCTCGTGTGAATTCCAGTGCAAACTTATCAATATGAAAAGTCGTGGTGCTATGTGAAGGTATTAAATGTTCTAACACGTAATATTCGGATGCAAAACTATGTGAAGACTTCAGAATAGCACATGTTTTACAGACATTGCTACAAGTGAATTGCCTACAAAGGTTCCCAATAGAGAACCTCATAGTATCTCGTGGTATAAAATTCCCTACGGTAATTTACAAAAACGGCCACACGTATTTGCGACATGGTAGCAATTACGCACATAGAACACTGTAATCATGCTAAACCTGATTTCTAACAAATGGAAGTACGTCAACTGTCAGTATTAAGTATGAACAACATGAGGTTCATCAATCTTACTCTAACGCATGTTCAAGTGCAATATCCAGCTTTCTACTGCTACGCCCGGGCAGTGCTTTACGGGATCTGATCTGGTTTCTGGTACATTCTTTCTCCGACCAGTAAGAATGCACCTTGGCCAGTCACAGCCCGTTGTGCACACTTTGTAGGAACTGTAGTGCGATTGTCCTTATTTGCTGTCTTAAAGTATCTTTGTTTTTACAAGGTACGTTACAACACTTATGAATACAATTAAAAAAAACAGGAGTTCTGTGATAGAAACCCGCACGCCAGAAGGTCAAGTCTTCATTTGTTCTCACGTTTCCGAGCAGGTGATGCAGAGGAGCGCAGTGGGTGATGGGAGAGTTTACAAGAAGATTCACGTGATCATCGTCTCTCCAAAATGGCGGCAAGATGCGACCAAACTTCTCCCTAGAACGCGGGGGTCTCCGTCACAACAAGAGAAGATTCAAACGAAATTGTTTGAAGCTCTCTGGTGGATTATTATCCTGAAAACATCGGGCGATTCGTTCCGCTGTACACATGGACAAATTTGTAGTTTTGAGTAGCTGTAGCTATGATACAATTGATTTCTGACCTTGTACATTTAGTTAAACATGAAAAGTATATACAATGTTCACTTTTTGTATCAAGTACAAATCAAGTTGCGTCCCGGAATTGATACAGTTTTTATATCAGAGATTGGCCTTCGACAACACAAGGTTTTCTTGGCTACATCGGCGAGGAGGAGACACATCATGGATCGATCCCCAAACCACGCCCCCTGTTCGATCGTGGTTCTATTTCGAACACATCCGCCAAAAAAGCCATTTCTGTCCAATGGGGTAGTTTTTGACGGAGGCGTTCGAAATATAATAGGGGGTTCTATTTGTTCGATATGGCGTTCGACAGGATCGGTCCATTGAGCTACGCATCTACCTCCAGCGTCGGGCTGGGTCTCCCACACAAGCAGTCACAGTCAGCCTGCGTGCACAGGCAGCCGAATGTCCGTTCTGCGCACGTGCATTGCGAGGAGACCAGACATGACGCGCCGTCCTCCGGTCCTAGTCATGCGCGGCTGGTCTGGGGAAGCTGTGTGGCACTGCCGTTGATGTTCAAATTCACGACGTCAGCACAATGGGAAGAGTTGGTCGCCCCGGATGCTGCCTTGCACCGGCAGCATCTCCTGAGCACTTTCCCATAAAGCTCGTCCATCAGGTATTCGAATATCTCCACCAGTGACAGAAAACTGGCGCCCAGGAAGAGTCCCATCTGTCCTCCCAGGTCACCTGGATAGGAGAAAGAAACACTATTCAATGGTCTGCAGTAGGTACATGTATTTACATGAGCAATGCATTTACTTCACATTTGCGTAAGATTTTCACACGCGGAAAAATGAATAAATATTTACGAAGGATAAACATCCAAGTAAGCGGAGTAAAAACGGAGATTTCTGTTCATTTTACTGACACTGAAGAAGAGTGATGGATGTCACTCAAAACGTCCATAAGTAAATCTCCCTTTTTTATTCAGTTGTAGCGATTGAATTGCATTTGAACGATATATTTCGTCACAGGCCTTAACGTAAGCCTCCTTCGCAGACTTCTAGGAGCGCTGGCTTTAATCTTTTGGGAACAGTGGATTGGCGCTTTTCAACATGGGCTAACTTAAAGGTTCTCTAATGCCGGGAGAGGGAGCTTTTGTGCTGGCTGTTGAAAATAGCGAACATGCCCTCCCCTAAAAACGTAATAAGCGCTACTAAAATTCTGTGAAGGAGGCTACTTTAATGTATCGCTTAGGTTTCCTTTCCTTCACAGTGATTCGTTCGTTTGATTTTATTTCCTTGTTTGTCTGTCTTTATGTCTGCAAAAGATGGCTACAGATTATAGCTTTTATCCTGCCGCCAGGTGAGTTATTATAGAAACGGTTTAAAGGTGAGAACTGTACTTTTCTATCAATAACAGCTCAAACAGCACATTGACATGTGATAAATGTAGTCAGCCTTTAGATTGCAAATGATACAGTTGACAATTTCCGGTTTTGTTGATATTTCATGGCCATGTTTATTCGATTAAAAGTGTTTGACCATATAGCAAATCACACAAAGTAGCTGCAAGATGAGCAAATTACATCGCAAATTGCATAGAAAAATACAAGAAAACGAATACTGATGTCATCCTCAATGGAAGTCATTAAACCTTATTTACCTAGAAGTCCCTCCGTTTCGATTGCCGGCATCTGCTGAATCAGTTCGTAGTTCAGGGATTCGTAGTATACGTTTAGCACCAAAATGTTGTCACTGTGAAGAAAACAAAGGTCTTACCATTATCACATATTTGTATAATGTATATTCTAACATGACTCATGACGAAAATACCATCGAATACCCCTACAATTTCATCCCTCTACGAATAAAGACAGAAAATTTTGATAAGTCTTCCTTTGGAAAAGTTTCTCTCGTTTGAGGTCCTTTCCTAATACTTGGTATTACGAAATAAATAATTTTCTTCACTGGTGTATCCTGAAATAGACTTATTGATTAGATGTGAATTTTTCTCAAAGGTTCATGGATTATAAATAAGAAATGACATGTGGATGATAATTGATAGAAAAGATGAATCGGTGCTGTAGACTAAAAAACATTGTCTAGCATAAAGATAACGTAAATCTATCTACACGAAACAGTGATAACAAGAACAATAAACACAGTTCCACAGCGGAGAATTTTGACAACACTTGACAACAGACAGAACTCACGTTACAGACAATCACATCTATTTTCTTACCAATTTCCCTTCGAAACTGGAAACGTCATATTTTCTCTTTCCATCTTGATGTTAAATCTCATATTCTGTTTTTGTCGTGGCATTTCTTTGAAAGAATTTTTTTCTGGAAGCTTTGTCGATGATGAAAATAAGGTGTATTTTTGTCGACGCGACGACATGAAGTGAAAAAAATAACGTCATTGAGAGAAATGTAAAGTATATATGTGTGTGTGTATGATACTAAATCAGACAGTTCATGCAAAAGGAAATTACAAAAAAAGTGACAATTTCGAAGATGCATCAAATGATAGATAACACACATGACCTACATGTATTACCAAACAGGTAAACAACTTGTAGAATGTGAGACGAGTTATGATATGGTTTCAATCAAAGTTTTAGTCCTATGATGTCTATATATAAAAGTTCAAGCTAATACAGTAACAAAATTATAGAAGAGGGATAGCATTATCTAGGGTAAAGAGAGCTAGATAAAACGCAATGACTGTATACTTAAACATCGTTTGTGACTTAAACTACTGTAATAGAAGTAACATGTACAACACAAATCTTTGGGATAAAAAGGTACCGTCCCTTTTACATATTTATTTGAAAATACCTCCAAGGAATCAGGTCTCGCCAGCCACTTCTCAGCACGAAGTCTCGCGGTAAGCCCACGTTCCGCGAGACTTTGTGCCAAAACGAGGCCACAGTACGCTTAAAAACACGCAAGATTATTGACATACGATGCACTGAGAACTAATCAAATACAACGAATATCAACGTCAATAGTACTTACTTGTAAATAGATATTTACAGTAACATTGAGAATACAAGCAACATTTGTCGACAAAGCCACTAAAATACAATTTGCTACATGGCACATATGATGACCACTTCTTTCTAGTCTAAAAAACTATCGTCATTCACAATGATCACACAAATGTCTTTAAACGGGATCCAGAGAAAAATCTAAGTTGAGGAGAGCCACTGGTAAATATGAACATCTGTATACTTATTAGTTCCTAGAGATAATACATTGTAAATAAAGACATATTGGTCCAATTTTCACTAGAATCAGGCATCTTCGCATTCCAACAGTCTATACTCGTAGCCGCTCTCCGACCTGGGCGACCACAAGTTCGGACTATCGGAGGAAAAAGGGAAATAACATTGTGTAGTTCCTAAAAACAGTGCGAAGCCCAGATCGCACAAAAAAATAGCCAGAACAAAACTACAAACATGAAGCTACTGTGGTTTTCCTCCAAACGTTTCTAAGCACAGTCACGTATTGACTCAATACAGCAAGTACAAAATCGGTTAGTAATATACCCTACTTTCCATTGGATACAAAAGCCCATTTAAGCACGACAAGGTCCAATCTTCTTGATTACTCGAACAGATGCTACACAGAGGAGCGCAACGATTTTGGGAGGGTTTGCAAGAAGATTCAAGTGTTCGCCATCTTGTCTAGCGATGACGACAATTGGCAGCCACTACAGGGCATCTTGGATGAGCTTTTGTAATCACAATCGACAAGACCCCAACGAAATGTTGGAGATCTCAACATCTTTAGTTTGAAAGGTCCGGTTTAGCGCACTACAACTTCACCTTCTAGCGTTGCTGTAAGCTTCCACATTCTGCTAAGACGGACTACCTCTTTACAGTTTGCGACACATACAAAAATTCGATTCACTCTTCTTTCCTGGAAAGACTGACAAGTGAGAATGTAATTGGTTCGTCTTGTAAGAGACTTTAGAAAGCGTCCTGCCTCGTAGCAGCAACCCCCACAATACGGTTGCTGTTGTTCAGCAGAGCGCAGTATTATAGATGTCGTAAGAAATAGAGAAAAACGAGTTTATCACAGTTCCGAATCAGCCGTCGCGACCCTTGACCCACAGAAACAATCCCCACCAGAGTCTGTACACAGGCAGCCAAACTTTCTCCCTGCGCATGCGCAATGCGTGGAGACCAGGCACGACAGCGCGCCGTCACCCGGCTCTAGTCATGCGCGGCTGGTCTGGGGGAGCTGTGTGGCACTGCCGTTGATGTTCACACTCAGAACGTCGGCCGATGGAGACGAAGTATGGGCAGATGCGGTAGCCTTGCACCGGCAACATCTCTTGAGCACCCTCCCATAGAGCTCGTCCATAAGATATTCGAATACTTCCACCAGTGTAAGGAAACTCGCGCCCAGAAAAAGTCCCATCTGCCCGCCAAGGTCACCTAAAATGGAGACAGAATAATAATACTTTTTCATGCTTTCCAACTAGGTACTAGGTGTTGTACGTTTTACATGGAAAGCGAAGTCCTATATTGATTATAACCATATAGACAGCAATGCAATGTACAACAAACATTACAAGGTGCAACACATTGTTCCCCCAAATCCCTCTGCAATCACACATATTATGGAAACACATGGCATACAAGTGAGGACCATAGGACCATAATAGTTTTCACTGCCTGCAATGTTTCACAAACACTGGCACAAGTGGAGGCACCGAGCAAATATTGTAGATTCCACTATCCGGGCAGCACAGAAATAAGAAACTGGGCACAGTACAGTGCAGTGCTCTATTCCTTCTATTTAGCAGGAGATTGATAGTCTGCATGCACAAGCTAGGGTCGACAGGGTTTTGCTAGGGTCGTCCGCCGGATAACTGGAAACACAACATTTTCCCCTGGGTAAAGGTTCATCAACCAAAAAGCAAACATTACCAGACATACCTGGCATTTAAGCTATTGGCAATTCCCACTTTTCGTGAATTAAATATACGAGTAACTGAAACGTCGCCTGATAAAATCTATTTCGTTCAGTACTGTAGCATACGTTCCCAATGTTGTCAATGTTCCCAGTGCTGTCAAAGCTACTTTAGGTACCTACCTAATAACCCCTCTGTCTCGATGGCTGGGATCTGTACGATCGACTCGTAGTTTAAAGCCTCGTAGTATACGTTTAGAACCGCAATGTTGTCACTAGAAAAGAGGCGAATTGAAGACATCAATAGTCTACGTTGTAAGGTTATGTGCAATAATGATATAGAATGGAGGTAGCTTCTCCTAGATTGATGATTCCCTGGTGGGTTACAGACTAAGCGCACATCATGATCTAGGACTACGGTTACGTAAACCTGCACAGAATTGTACACTACTTTGTACCAGGTTTCTACAAGAGAGACTAACGCAATAATGATTGATTAATATCATTGTGCATCAGAACGGGTTTTGGGCCATCAAACGTCACCATAAAGTGTCATAAGAAGAGGTAGACCGGTATATGGTCATCAAGGCCAGCTTTCAGGTGTCACAAACATGCGTCATTTTGTCTTTGACGAATATCTGAACTAAAGTTTGTAAAATGTTCATCATACATACAATATATTCTACTTTACAACATTTTAGTTGATTTTGTTTCTGACGATCACTTCATACAGATATGTCATTATAATGTTAGGTCTTACCTGACCAATACCTGCGAATTCTACAAACTTTATAATCTCCCCCTATGTACCAACGTTTATGTTTTTTTATGTATACTTAATGTATTGGAATTTATATATAACCCCCCGAGAAGAAAGTCGTCCTTCTTCTTACAAAGTACAAAGTTTAGGTACAAGAGTACAATACATGTTATAGATTCTTATCATGTAATGACCACTAGCAAACTAGCGCCCTGCAATGTGTAACATGTTCTTTCAGTTAACATATAGATTTAAGTTAACACATAATAACTGACTCGTGGAAGTCTATAACTTTCATTTTGGCACGACAACGCGGGAGATACAAAACAAAATTTGACCATACAACCATTCAAATTATCATGAGATGCAAGGATGTAAACTGTTTGATACTAAACTGGTCAACAGCTTATTGCAAGCCATTTTATCAATAGCCTAATCATAAACGGCGAAATGATACATAAGATAATGTGGCGACATGAGAGCAGGTGATGAGAATCGTAACGTGAGGTTGGGACACTTACCGTCAGTAGTAGCACAGCACGTGACCATCCGGGGCGGGAAAGACACTTTCCTTCTAAAAGTGATCACGAGCACGCCACGACCACGTCACGAGCACGCCACGAGTACGTCATGAGTACGTCACGAGTACGTCATGATCTCGCCACCAACAGAATCCCAGCGAGAATTCAGCCAAGGAGATTTCTATTTTCTTGATTGCTACCTGATTGGACTGTACTGGATTCTCTAATGTCCTACCAACATGTGTTTTACCACAAGCCCTAGCTATCATTCTAACTACTCTGTACTCTTGATGCCGTCTAAGACAACTTTTGGGTTATAGAATAAAAGCAAAAGCGTAAACTTGTAAACTAAGAATGGTCCCAGTACAAGTCCTGGTAAGAATATCTGTCCAATGTCCTGTATTCATATCCAGACAGGTTTAATGCAGAATGTTGGGATTTAGGCAGGCACTCTAATTTATACTCATTTTGAGGAAATGATACAAAGAGCGTTATTGAGCTCAGTCTGATTTGGTTTGTATTAGAATTTAATGTTGGCCGTGTTATGGAAATGAAATGTTTGGTTCTTCAATAAAAGCTACACCTCGAGGCTTCAGCCAATAAGTACAAAAATTAAGCTAATTAATACAAAATCTACACAAGCGACTGGATAGGTTTTGTAAACGGCCAAACGTTTCAGGTAGCATCTACTACTTTTTATCAGCGACTGGGCCTTTATTTCGTAATTTTCTCCAAAATCTCGTCATCCAGGGAGTTACAGATATTCATACCGGACATATGTAAAGTGGTTATATTCTGTCTGCTTGGCCAAGCTTCTATCTTCCTATGTTGACCTTATGCAATCAGACAGAATATGGACTCGGGCTGTTCCGATCATTCAATTCAAGTCATTGTTCACCTTCAGTCCAGAAAGGTAGAGAGAGACGTTTTTTGATGTGGGCTTTTGGTCGCATAACTGACAATGGTTTGTTCACATCAGGTTTGTTTCTTTCACAGACAGGACCGGAACAGCCCGAATTCCTGCTGGGATTCTGCGATTCCTTCTCCAAGACTCCCAGCAAGAACTCTATCGATTGTTCCGCACTCTGTTCTGCATCACCGTTTGGAAGACAGTTGTTCTAACGTTGGTAATTTCTTTTTCTCTTTTTTTCAAGAAACGTCAGGACAAGCTAGAGTGGCGGCAGATGCTAGAACATCTCCGGAATTCGTGCTGGGAGTTGGTCAGGAACTTCTGACATGATAAACGCAAAAAAAGCATGGACATGCATGTGGAGACAAGCCGGTAAACGAAACCAAAAAAAAAATGCGAAAGCGGTGACATCAAGCAAGTAGATAACATGCATATACTTACAGTATCAGGTCCTCCGTCATGTTAAGGCCACGTCTTTGGGCATGGGAGAGGTGGCTCTTCGGCCGTAGCTTGGAGGAAGACAATGTCCATTCGTAGCTGGTTGCATGGCATGGTATTCTGCATTGCCAAGCGCATTGTTCTCCGTCCATCACCTTTACTGTAGGGCGAATAGAATAAAACATGTACTTACTGAATCTCCTTGTCTGACATGTTGATGAAGCTGTTGTTGCTTAGGACCTTCGCCACACTCCTTGGCCGCAGCTTGAGTGTCGACAACTTGACGTTGTACTTGACGTTGTGACATGGTGATCGGCAGGCGCATAAATCGCCCTCCGTGACCCTCACTGCAGGAGGCAAGTGACATTTACCGCGTCATGGTGAGTTTATAAACTAATCAACAACGGCAACGTTGTTTGGTTGGTTGGTTGGTGGGCCGAGGGGTGGTCTCTCTCACCTCTTGATCTTGATCGGCGCCGGAGTGATACACGAACTTCAAACCTTTCATTCATCATAGTTGATCAGTAAAGATTGTTAATTCTATTGTGTCTAGATTTTAATCCGATCGTTGTCGAATTTCAAAAATTGTATTTATGCATTAATGTTTAACGTCAATTGTATCAGTGTCAAGCGATTCTGTGACTGATGGCGCATTTCATGTGTATTTCGTATCTCGTATTGAATATCACAAGCCGAGTCAATCAGAAATAAAGCTGAATCTGAATCATCATCGTCATCATGACAGAGACGAGCCAAATTTTCTCAATAACATAGACTCCAAACCATCATCGTCACTATGACAGAAAAGAGCCAAATTTTCTCAGTATCCTATAACACCACTTTCGACTGACATTTTGCCACTTTTCTGACACATAACTGCGGACACATACCATGTCAAAGGGACACACCAACTGATTCACAATACCTCCATCACTAGGCATCAGGGAGGATATGATTTTATCATCATGACAACCTCGCCACTGTCGTCAGAGTAACAGCATGCCTTTTTATCCGTTTGAGATGTGGTCTAGACATGAGAGCTCAGCCATTCTGTATACATATACATCACACAAAGTCATAAAGTGTCTTTGGATCAAGAGGATTGGGAACCTTGTCGTAAGTAGTAAGTAGTAATCCATGTTTGTCTGGCCATCATGTACATATCTTTTAGTGCCTCTTGGACAATTGTACACGTATCGTGTACACTTATGCACTTATCCTATCTCTATGTATTAGAGACACATACATGATACTATTATTCTTCTATTTGAGACAGACTTGATCACATGGAGAGGAATCTACACTTGCTTATTACCTTACCTCGGATTCAAGAACAGATTTATGTAGGCCAGTAAAGGTATTGTTTTAAGTGTCCATGGCTAAAGTACAGGCGGGTCTCAGTATACGTACCTAACTTCTCATATGCACACTGGTACCTTTCCGGTGTACACACGGGCCATCGGGTACCTGCACGAAGAACAACTCATGGTGAAAACTGGCCACAATAGTCACGGTCTGCGAAATTGGCATACAGACAAAAATACGATGACAAAGCGGACTTATAACAAAGCTAAACACATCACTACCATCTCGCGAGTCAGCACTGCTAGGACAATGTTTTCATTCATTTGCCGTTCTACATTTTAGTAAGGTTGCGTAAATAAAACATGTAAAATAGTCAAATAAAGTTATTGGGAATTTCAAAAACCTACGAAAAATTGACCTACAAAAGGACCCAAAAAGGTTTCCTTTCAAATTGGTAGACGTCCATACAAACTAACACGACGACATTCATAGCAGCTGTTTTCGTTGCGATATCTTGGTGTTGTTTTATAGGCACTAGAGGTTGCAATTATACATAAGTTCAATTGTATTGACATGACATTAATACTGCAGCTAGGAATATAAACAACGGATGTAGCTTTGAAACCCTTTGTGTTGAATACACATAAGATACATGTACGTTATTTTCGGAGCACTAACTATGCAAGCGAAGTAGGAAGCTGTGCATATTAATCTATAATATTCTTCAGTGCTTCATGTTTTTACTGATCTGGCATCGTTCATGGAGAACCATATGCCAAGCCTTTAGCTTCGTATGCATCTTATTTACCATAAACACAATACACAGAATGGTCATAATTTGACATATTTGTCAACCTACCTGGCATTTCAACGAGTCGGCATCCGCACTCCTGTATGACATGCTGCGTTTCACACTCTATTCGGCACGCAGAAAGCGAGTACTCGCTGTAGTGCTCCTGGTTTCCCTTTTGTTGACAGTTGCCGTATGGTGCTGGAAGTGTCGTAATCTATGCAAAATTTAAGAAAATGAAACAACAGACATGACATTTATATCTTGTTTGTTATTTTCGTCGATACAGGTTAGACATCCAGGGAATAAGATACGCCAAATATAAATTACTAAAGACAACTGGATGTGAATCTGGAAACGGTCAGACACTTCAGGTATCTTCCGTTACCTTTCCTCAGTGACACCGTCAAAAGATATTGGAAGCTACCTGAAACGTCTGGCCGTATCCAAATTCATATCTACCTGCTCGTGCAACTGCTCTCTGGAAGGACTGGTATTGTTTTTGTTGTAGGAATGTGGGCTATCTTTGCCATTCAGGCCCACCAGCTTTTCATGGACAAATATAAAGTAGAGTCCTTTGTTTTGCCTTTTTACAAAAAAATGTACGCCCTCATGGCAACATGGTAACTGATTACCATGGCAACATGGTAACATGTTACTGACAACTTCCAACGTTTTCGTTAAAGAAAGGGTGATCTTGCAACGATCCACTTTTGCAAGAGCATGGGGGTGAAACATTCTGCATATTTTTGTCTCAAAGATGCATTTTTCAGACGATACAACAAGCTAGGGATGGAGGATATGGATAGGGGGGAATCATAGACGTCAGAGCAACCGGCAAGATAATAAATTGACATATGATGCTAAAACAAGAACATACCTGTAATACGTTTGGAATCTGTTAGGATTATACGTCTAACAGGCGAAATATGAAGGTATAGATATAGCTGTATACAATATATAAATACTCACCACTTCTTTCCTGATAGCCACAAACGTGTGAAACCCTGGTGAAACCGCAAAGCCTAACTCTTTTACAAATGGCGGCTCGTGCTGGGGATGAACCATGACCTTAATCCCGGCATCCATTGCGTCACCGGCGACGTCATTGGTTGCCATGTACTCGTCATTCTCGATGTTTACGGTCACTTTAAGTCCATTACCTGTGAACGAAAAAAATAAACAAACAAACACACACACATAAAACATACTATCGTATTACTTTACTTTGAATACGTAAATCTAAATCTTTTCATTTAAAGTGAAAAAATAGATAGCAAGCTCAGCTAACATTACAACTTGAACTGGTATAGGCACAATATTGGGATTCAGAAATTTTGTTTGTTGTGGGATAAGATCATTGTAAAATTGATATGCATTCAACAATTACGAAAAATGTATGAAAGATTTTTACATGTCTGAATCCAAAACATCTGTCTGTGGTAGTGATGTGCACCTAAAAGTACATGTACATGTCCCGTACCTGTAACTGCACCTTAACTATTGGACAAAGTTGAACAATAACTAATGACAACAACCTATATGTATGTAAACAGCCAACAAAATGTTTATTGCGGGCTCAAGTATCATATACAGTGAGCCTGTGCTTTGGGAGAATCTCAAAACAAAGATGGTGCTGATTTTAATATCAATGTTTTCGTCTTGTTCCAGTGTTAAATTTGGATCTTTGAGGCAGGAATAACACGTTTTAGCGACAGAATTAAGTCAAATACGCTTAGTACTTGAGTGTAAGTCTACTTGGGCTCAGTAATCATTGCATGACATCCAGTATTTTGCACCTACACCTGCATGACTTCCCGGTACTGTACCCGGTGCTGGATACTGGATACCAATACACACCACCAGTCAGTGACAATCTGTAAGTCTGGCGCCATCAGAGTGAGACCAATGTCTCTCTGTTTTATGAAGACGAATTGCAAGAACAGCTGGCGTTCGGCCCAACCATTGGCCCCAATGCAGCTGCATGTGACGAGTCCGAATATTGTCAATAAAGGCGAACGTTTCGCTGTGAGCAGCGAGAGGAAGATGAAATTTTTCTTCATACAATGGTGACATTGATGTCTTTTTTCTACGTGCCCTCTAAATAATGGAATGAGAAGTCGTCGTTGGGTGACGCAGATGGAAGCAAATGTATCAGACATGTGGTGTTTAGAAAATACTTAACATGACCCATTTCTGGTTCCGGTAAACTTACTACACACCTATATAATGTATATGCAGTGTTCCGTCATACCTGCAGAAAAGTTCTTCAATGTTGATTTTGGACTAAAATTATAGCCAAACACACAGCTCATATATCTGGGTACAACTATGAAGCCTTCTATCAAAGTCTGGCAAATTGCAAACCATTTTTGCCACTTTCGCGCGAGGGTCGCCGTTTTGATCATCAGGAGATGAAGAATTTCCCATGGGAAAATTCACGGACAATTGAGGCGAGACTAGAGATGTGTGACCTGTCTCTGCTCTGCTCTTAGACGGGAAACCATTTCTTTTCTTATGAAATACTACTGCAAGAGGCGGCTTCACAATGGGTCCCTTACAAAATGACGACAATGGTCTGAAATTGGGAAGCCATTGATGGAAGGTTTTAGTTAGGCCCTTAAATATGAGTTACAGTGCACAGTGATGTTAGCAACTTTCTGATTTCCACTTTTATCTCGTAGCATACTAATCGCCAATGTCTCAATCAATTCATTTTAAACTGTGCAATGTCTGTTTTATTTTCTTGCAGAATTTTTGGTTTCACACAACTAGAGTCTAGCTGCAATTTCATTTTCTGTATCTTAAAACTTTCTTAATCTTTGGAAAGAAGATCATTTCATTATAGGTTTTATACAAATGTTTATTTTACGCTAAAGCCAATGGTCACTGCCATGTTGATTTGTGACGTCATACGTCGGCCATCTTGGAGCCATTAGCTAAGCTTGATTTGTCTCGCTTCCTTATTTGGCGTAGGGGTGAGGTGCTGTTCAGGGGAAAGTTTCAATATGAGTGCACATACCATACATGAAATCCGATGTGGAGTAGTAAGTTTAAAGACAATACTTTACCTTCCCCCGGTTTGCTTGAAGAAAGCACTTTCCCCGCCAGTGTCATTGCGTTAAATGTGTAACAGTTGCCGAGATGGGTGAACGTGTGGGAGAAGTTTTTTGCCGTGCATCTAGTAAAAATAATAGGAACATAAGAGGCATTGATGGTTATATGGTTATAGGCAATACCGAATTTTAACATTCAACCAGTGATAAAAACTATGGGTATAGATCACTACATTGGAAAATTTGGCATATTAAATAAAGCCTATACTTTCTCTTGTCCATAAACAGTTGAAAGATAGATTTCTGGATTTCTGGTTCATTGATTCCAATACAATACATAAGAAACACGTCGTTTAAACGATGATGTATGTGGCAAATTCTCAGTATAGCTCTACCAACATGCCATATCAATGTTGATAGGCGTATCTATTGTTTACGTTGAACATATTTCAAGCCAGTTATAATTAAGTATCATGCGTTTATCATTACGTAATCATACACATGGCAGTCCATTTTAAACGAATGATTCCATAACAGTTGGACATTTTTAGGAGTAGGTTTGTGAAATATTAATTGCAAAGATTTTAGTTCAACACCTACGTACACAACAACAGGAAATACTTGAACTAGTTAAACTGTAATATCCAACACAAAAATTGGAATCACACAAATTTTTGACTGATTAGCACCAGTCTTTGTCAAGGAATTAACAATCAACTGCTGCCGTGACGTCACGTCATGCAGATAGAACACGTGACTCAGTGTGCAGTGGATCATAAGTTGCAGAAAGTCTATGGCTGTTTAGTCCAATTTTTATTCCATTTTTTGTGTCGGATATTACAGTTAAACAAGTTCAAGAATGACTTCTACCAACACAAATGAACTTTCAAGTTAACAGTAAATACTGGTACTCACGGACTTCCCCTCCATTCGCAGTTGACGATCATGTCGTCCACTTGATGGCCGACTCGCTTCACGAAGACTGCAAAGTCCTGGTGGCCAGTCGACATCTTGGACAACGCTTTCAGATTCTCATTCTTTACCTTGTCCACCCAACTCTTAGGATATAAGTGTTCCTGTTGTAGCGTGAATTGTTGCCGATCCACTATCCCTGCAAGTGCGAAAAATTCCCCTTATGCATGCGAATGGTCTTGAAAGCGATCTACTATTAAATATGATAACATACTGTGCGTACGGCCTAGATTCCGTTGACCTAACTTATCACAAATGCCTAACTACCGGTGCATAGGAGCAACAGCTGTACATTTTTTTTTTTCTAAAATGGCCGCAAATTGCAAAATAATCCAAATAATTTGAAGTTGTAGTAGTAGTAGTCCACTGTGTTCTGCTGATACAGTGGTCTGGACACTCTGCATTTTGAAGTGGTGTATACAAAAGCGTGAATCCCTAGCCTCTGTGCATATGTCATGGGCAACTCCACACCAAGGTCAGGTCATGTGGCTTTAATACCAGGGCACAGAAGCCCGATACATTTTTGGTCTGAATATGACCAAAAATGCCATGAAATCTATTCTAGAAATTGAGATGACATTATATCTATAGGCTTTAGAATACTTTCAACTATATGTGTCAAATCTGGTGCTTTTGGACAATTTTGCACATCTATGAGCTATGGCGATGGACTAAGATTACAAAAACTGTGGCAGGCACCGTCCTGTACACCACAAGATGTGGGAATAAACTACCTAACTTGTGGGAATTTAACTACCTAACTTTCTATCTCACAACAGCTTTTAATTTGTTAATTTGTTTTGTTTACATGTCTGTTATTCATATCTACGAAATGGTCAGAACGTCACCTACATGGTTGTTGACTCCATCAAATAACGTAAATTGTAATAAAAATGACGTGTGACCTCTGACATTAGCATGTGTATACACAATCTGGGGCATATGGTCCCCTTCCCGGGTGTTAACTGTCGGGCCGGCTGCTAGATGCGCGATTTAGTCAGTCTTCTCTGGCAATATTTCAGAATGATCTTGAAAACGGAAGCACGGCATCTCAATTTTCTCCTACATCGGAAAACTACCCAATTTGTAAGAACGTACGAATGACCTGTGATTGCGACCAGTGCAATCAACGTGTGTGGGTCTATCCTTCCGATCGATATTCCCGATCAACCACATCAGTGCTGAAAACAAAAGCACGGTTTGGACCATGGCGACGGTAATGTCGCTAATAAGCAGTGGTATCTAGTACCTGTGGTATCTAAATACTATGTAATGGTCTCAGCGTACAATCATTGATGAAAACAGGTATCCTCTGTCCTCAACACTACTAATTACCATAGCCTTGCACGATGCGATGTCATTCGGTGATTTTTGTCAAATTAGGATAGATTTCCGGTCGTCAAACTTAATCAAGATGGGAGACAAATATAGAAATCGTAATTGAAAGAAAATAAAGAAATCAAAGTAATCACAGGGTGATATCAAGGAAATTAAGTGAAGTAATTGAGGGAGGCAATCGCAGATGTAAAATGCGATTGGACAAGAATAGAACAGTAGGAGATTAAGTAAGCAAAGTTTGGTGAAAAGAAAGAATCACGAAGGGCTGCGTAAATGGTACGGGAAGTGGTTATGTAAGCAACATACAATTTTAAGTAACTTAGCATACTTTGTGTTTTGAGAGGCTTGTTATGTCTATGTTATATCTATCATATTTAACATATTCTCTAGAATATCGATGCATAAGCATGGTAACGTTAAAGGACATTGCATAACGTTAAAGGATATTGCATAACGCTATTAAAAGACTTGAACAATTTGGCCTTTGGATTAGATCATGAAGATTATATAGAGCATTTATTGGTGGGTAAGTATGTCCAAATGCATATCATGTACATTTGCAAAATGCCAGTAAAACGTAAGGCAAAGTATCTACCACTTCACGAAATATTAACACCACAAATCCGACTACTTAATGTCTTGCAGGTTTGTGTCATGCCATGCTGTTTTACAGCGAAGCATATTCGATCGTCCTCATCAATCAGCCAGACACACCTGGCAGCTGGATGTTGAAAGGTATAAATGGTTTTTCCCATAGCGTTTTCCAGATAAAGCTGGATCAATAGAAATTTCATGGATCCATGGTGCTGTGGAGCCGGGAGAATTCTGCCATCGCCCTGACGGATCCGGAATATGAATGTTGGGTCAGGGTAGCAGTATTTCACATTTGCAATAGCAGATGAATACAACATGCTCACAATACAGTCCCTGCCAAGTTAAAATGGACTTTTTAAAAAGTTTACGAGGACCAAAGTAGACAAAGATGAATATAAAAAACGGTACAAATCCTTTAGGGACATGGCCTGGTGTGTTTTGAACAACATTTGGTTCATTTGATCTACTGAGATTTGAATTTGTCACAGAGTTTTTCTATATGATGTAAACGTATTACAGTAATATATTCTTGTCCAGAATATGAATCTTCAGACAATCAATTTGTCGATGACTGCATCACCTATCAACCATTAGGCAACTTTTATGTCAATCTAATCTGAGGATATGATAATCAATCAGTGTCAAACATGAGAGACGTCAAAATCATGACATCTGTACGTTCATTTGGTAGATAGTTTCCACTGCAATAGAAGCTTTGAGGGCAGAGTGGGCAACCAACTACACTCTTTCACCAATAGAGCCACACGTAGGCCTAAAGTATACTACAATCAAATTTCAGACCAAGGACTATGCGGTAATGTAAGCAACATTTGCTCAAGATGAAAATGTCAACGTCAATTTTTTTCTTCCTAGCCAGATCACTAAAGTTTTGCTCTTGCTCGCTTATTTCGTCTTAACATGCAGCATCTCCTGTTTCAGTAACTTCTAATACATCTGACTGTCTGTATGATATCTGATCGACCAAAGTTAACAAACTTTTTATGTATTTGCTGATAGATCTCAAGCAGCTTCAAAATGAACGACATGAATTAAATTTTTGCTTTTCCTTAATTCTGTCTTTGAGTGATAGCTTGCTTGTGATGTGATTTTTTTTTTAAGTTTTGCGTTTTTCAGAAAGTTTGTATGTCTGTGATAAAGTAAAAAGTTGAGTTACCTATGTACGGTCCGACAGTAGCCAGGTCCCTCATACCAAGCGCTGACCTCCGGTATTTGTTCATGTTACAGATAGTTACCGCCGGGAAGGTCATGTTGTTCGTGTACTGAAGCTCCACTTTGGTGACGTGGTGGAACTCAAAGTAATAGATAAGGCTTTCCATGCACTCAAAGGACATGAGGCCGAGAGAGAGGAGTAGCATGAGCACCCAGGCGGTACGCCGGATCGGTCCCCGCTTGATGAGGTGTTTCATGCCATGGATGTCTGTATCCAAGGCAAACCGTCGGAACCGGGACGGCTTGCGGTATGAGGTGTAGCCCGTGCCCACGGTGGATGTTGGCACACATTGCACGGGCTTCACCTCCCGTACGTCCGGGGTGGCGGCTAAGGCAAGCGGGGTGAAGGAGTCTTCTTTCCCCATGTCTTTCCTGTTAGCTAGCTCCATGGCTATCGATGCTGCTACGGTGGATACCTCTACGCGGCTGTGGGTCGGGATCGGTTGGCTCCTAGAGGATGGGGGAGGGCTCGCCCGGCAGCATGACTTCCCCTGCGTCGAGCGAGCCCGAGTCAGGGCCGGGAAGGAGATGGTGACATCAGTGCGCACGCGTAGCTCCACCTGGGGATTAAAAAGACAGAAGATTTAGCAACTACACAAGCAACTAACAGGATATGGTCTATATATAACCAGAAAAGAGTAAAAGGCGCTAAGTGGTACAAGGACAATGCACCATGGCACCACGATAAAATGCTATGCTAATCAGAAGTAGAAATTAAAAACAGGATTGCATGAAAGTAAAACTTTATAGTACATAATCATTCTATAGAAACATATCAGGGTTGCTTATGCGACGGTACGGTGGTGTGCGGCTGTTGAGTATTTTTGACGATGAGCATCGCAACGTGATCTGCGATTGCCACGTCTTCTGCCTACGGTTGCTGTCTACGACATGCTTCAATGGATACCATGCATAATAGTAGCTCATTCATTTAAATACGACTAGTCGACTGTACAACACAAAACACTTCATGGACATAGGCAGTGTTGCTACCTTGTGACAAACAAGTAGAAACGAATATCTCAAGCACTGATGCCAGTGCTCCACTAAGTGTTCCTGTTGTTCCATAATTACGAAACAGTCATGCTGCCAGAGTCTCTGCTTAAGGATCCGTAAAACGTAATGCAATAAAATATTATCATTCTACTATTCCAATGGGCTGTGCCGTAATGGGTGTCGTTATGTACCTCCTGACCATCTGTTGCCGTATAAAACCACTCTTGCATTGTTTGTCTCATTTTTCGCTGATCAGCAAAATTAACAGTGCAGACCAAAATGGTGTATCAATCATCTGGTAATCAGGCCCATGTGACACGCTACTGCCGATTAACAAAATGGCCTATTAGCCTGGCTAACAGATATATATCTCCGCATCGTATGTCCGCGAATGAACACACAATATATTCATTATTCATTGTTAATTATTTCTAAGCGCGAATATGCGGATTTAGCAGACACATAACATACCGATAACAATGCCACAGAGCATTGGGTATCGTTGTGCTGTTGATGTTCTCTACGCATACCCCTATCATATCCTCCATCACATCACCAAAACATACACAGGTGAGTGCTAGCGGTGCTACCATGTCTTCAAACGTAGCTACTCCTAGGCAAGCATCAAGAAAGCTGCCCATATGCATATCACCAGGTAAACATGTTGCTCCGTAATGAGCATGTATGCATACGTGAGGGCATATGTATGCATATGTAAGGGCTCTCTAAAAATTCTCCGCAACGGTGAATAGGATAAACTGTGCTTACAATAGGTCACATAGGTATGAACATCTGCTTCTGTACCTGCAACACCAACTAAATCATTCATGTCGAAACATAGATCCATAATGAGAAGAAGCATGTCAACGCGTGCTTGCAATATACATTCGTTCCAAAGCTACTCATCTAATGAAAGTTTTGAATATATATACACGTCATGTTATCATGAAGTTTTTCTGGTATATTTTAGTAGTAATTTTTACCAAGAAAGAGAGTGATTCTGAAGATATCTTACCTAATACGAAGGAGCTTACGTACCGACATGATTCATGTCCAAACATGGATTCATAATGAGAAGAACCATGTCCTCGCAATGTACATCCGTTCCAAAGCTACTCATCTAATGAAAGTTTTGAATGTTATCATGACGCTTTTCTGGTATATTTTAGTAGTAATTTTTACCAAGAAAGTAAGTGATATCTTACCTAAACGAAGGAGCTTACATACCGACGGCCACCTCCCAGCCACGGCCTCTTCTTGTAGCTATCCAACCCAATAATCAATGTCTACCCTAAATGCACCGGGGCTGACTACCCATCCCATAATTGCGGGTCACGTATCGGACTCACATCTTCTGATGAATGACGTGTCCCGGCTACCTGTCGCGCACACATCAAGCTAAATGGTGCGCGATGAGAAAACGCTTAATATCCTGCGAAGCTGCTATCTTAATTGATAAGGAGGAGAAATCAGTATGATACTCGTAACGTCAGCAATGATGAGCATCATGGCTCCAACGCTAATGTGTATTGCACAGGAGGGAATGGTTTGACCCCTGCCTACATCACAGACCACGCTTGTGCAGGCAGAACGTAACTTCAATCTAAAAGGTCCTGATGTGGAATGTTTCTGAGAAACAAGAAGATAACGACAGGGTAAAGATGCAATTTGATTACAAAGTTGGGTAAAATAACGATTAAGCACAACGATTACAAGATGGGAAGCCGGCTAGCCAAAGGGAAGTTCAGGAAATACGTTGTCGAGGTTGAAAAATCTTTAAACCAAGGAAATTCGCAAATTTTACAAGATGTTATTGATTGCAAAGATATCGGTTACGTAGAATTGCTGAGGTAGCATTTAATTATTACGGCAGGTTTTCCCCAGGAAGTTATGCGTCAGTGAGTCGAGTTATGCATGGAATACTGTCTTAGATATCACACTATTAACTCATTCTAAAATCATCAAATTACGGGAATACTCTGAACGAAATAAAACACACACGGGGATATTTGAGATATGTAATCCTTTTACGAACGCAACTATTACCATTAAGGGTGTGTTTTTCGTCTGCTATAGGATGAGACTGTTGTGAGTTTTTTCAAAGATGCTGTCTATAAATTGCATTTGGAATATCAGGCGTACTTGATATCTATATACATGTTTATATGAATCCTATACATACATCTACATGTCTACCCTCCAAACAGCGAATAGTGTAAAATAGAAATCTTATGATTTTTTTCAGGAATCCTATGTTGACATTACAAAAACATGTATAACAGGCAATGCGTACATGAAGTACATTTATGAACAAGGCTTTTATTGCCAGTAGAAAAAGTAGACATGTCAGCATGCAGAGCGGCGCAGTCTCAGGTGGTCTATATAGTTTTGAGTGATATCCCATATAAAATGGAAAATAGGTAGCGCTCAAAGAAACGCTTTCCTGGATCGCATGACACTTATGCTCATTGCAAAATGGGGTATTTTCAAATAAGATAATTGGTGTAGCGAATCTGCATGATCTGTCTGGATTTAACAACCTTTAGCTTGGCTTTTATCAATCACCAGTCTACAAATTGTATTTGTAATGCCAACCATTGGGATGCGAGATGTGACCGACATGCCAATGGGGATATGTATGGTGAGAAATCTGGAACACATACAATGATAGCATATATGTTATGCAATACTTCCTATTGTCGCAATAGCAACTGGCCTCTTCCAGTCATCAAATAGTAGTTACCATTAGGAAATCTACCGCACTGTTAGATTTATATCAATACCGAATTTTTTTCTCACCTTTAAATGCATACTAACCATCTGATAGAAAAATGACCGCAAGATCGAGGTATGGCAGATTGTGCATTCATTACCTATGCATAGATAACTAGGGGCTCAAACATACATCACTTAATCGCTGCCCAAAGAGATATTTACCACTAAAACAAACGAGATCATAGTATGTCCAGAACTCGAGATATCAAACCCGAAAGTTCCACTGCAGTACCTGTCATAGCAAGTCACTAGGTGCCAAAAATCTAATCGTTTCAAGGTCTTATCAAGATCCACCATGTACCACTAAACCAACTATGAAGACAACCCATCCAAGTATTCTCCCGTTATGTTGGTCTTTAACACACACACATACAAACTCTACCCAAAATATAACCTTCTAGGCGAAGGTAACAACACAAGAACGGAGAACTTGCCATGCTGACTCGGGATCTGCGTATGATGAGGAAGGACTGTCATCGAGTGAGCGTTGATGAATCGTCGTTAGACCAGGGCACCGATGAAGAAAGTAGGACAATCTTAGCTTGATACCACCCTATGAATGGTGCATGAAAGGACTAACGTACAAGCAAGGCTGCTGCTTGGGGAGATGGGCGTTTAATGAGTAAAGCAGCGCTAAGCGTGAAATTAATGAGATCGAAGCTTCAACAATGTATCAATAATATAAGACCTTAATCACAATTTTAGCTGATGGCCCTGAAAAGCTTTAATTACGATTTATATTATTGATTTTATTGAATATTCAATGCCGTTGCCTTATATTAGACCCGACCTCAATAGGAAGAGTTAAGATTAATTTGAGTCCTAGATTAGCAATTCGGCAATTAGTCTCTCAGATTTCATTCTCTCAAAACTTTTGCCTTGCTGTTTTAGCATATGACGTAGAAGTGTAAGGACGCTATGTCTAATTCTCTGCTTATTTTCAGATTTTTTTTCGCATCATGTTCTCACCATCTGTACTATTGGGAAACACCAGAAATCTTTAATAGACACCAGAAATCTTTTATACAAACAAGCGATCTTTAGTAGGCACCAGAAATCTTTGGTAGACACAAAAAATCTTTAAGACGGATCAGAAATCTTTAACACACCGTGAAATCTATTAATTGGCAAAAAGAAGGAAGGTGATAGCTTGTCAATACTTCATTAACCAGTGACCTAATTCGCTCCAGTGGTAACTACGATGCACCTGCGCTGGGGGGGAAATTCATCCCAATATCGGGACACACGCGGCTTGTTTTGGACTGCAAATGTACGAATGTGGTCAGAGATATGGTCTACTTATGAGACGAAAATGTGTACAACAGATACTGAAAAAGCCCAATCAGATAGCATATGAATTTCGGAAGCCTCGTCGTTGAAAATGCATAATTGCATGTCTTGGCAAAGAATGTTGGGTCGCATGAAGTCATTAGCGTGATAGGACATTAATAAACATCAAAGCGGTGTTATAAAACAGCAAATTACATGCATACATAAACGTATCGTTAACGTCGTCATCTCTGTGAGCTAGGTCACAACTAGTAAGCTCTACTTCTGAACGGCTTGCAAAGCTGTATCAATAAAGGATACATTCTGAGATCAGCTTAACTCCTTGCAAAATGCTCAATTTCTCGTAAAGAAAGACACATTGAAGAGGAATCGAAAGCAACCTTCGATTAATTATAATAATCACGTATTTCATGATCAAATGATTGATTGGATTAGTTATCAAAATATTAAAGATCCTTGAGATGGTATAGATCTTACCCTGTGGTTATTGGTTAATCCTATAACAGTGCTTAGCGTTTCTGAAAATACTTGTCACAATCAGAATTCTTGTATATATTCTATTTCTCAAGATTTACTTCGATTCCATTGTACCAGCTGCCTCTACTTTGTATATTAAGTAAAATGGAAATGAGTGCTAAACTTCATGCTAATGATAATCTGTCAACGCATTATCAGAGTCCCTATTCCTCTTTGACGATCAAAGAAAACAAAGTGATTTTTGTTGCATGAGAACACTCTTGAAAATAGTCTGTTTTGGTTCATTCCCACTGCTCGCTACTCCAAACTACATAGTAAAAAATCATCTTACATACAATGTATATTAACAGCCTGTGGGGTATAGTAAAATGAAACTTCGCAAGACTCACATGCTCTTGAAAGTCTACTATGCCGTACAATCGCGCCCCCTATCGGCTAAGATCAATCAATATGGCTAAGCAAAAATTGATGAAGAATAATCCAAGCGAAAATAAGATCAAATTTCAGAAATAAGTTTTTGTTGGTCCTTATATAAATAACGTTATGTATCATAACGACGATAACATGTAGCATGGCACCATTTCGTTGTAGGCATGTTTGTGTGAGGATGGAATGACACCACCTTTTCTTCTCCCCAAGTACGATCTATTCAGTCGCCATTTTGAATTCCATAAGCCCTTAAGCCTTATAACGTGCAAGGTATCACAAATAAGAGACACTGTTTCCTGGCAAAAGCGTACCTCCCTATAGCCCTGATGTTGAATAGTCTGCACCCGAAAGGTGCACTCTCACTGCACTTGGGGTACCGGTGCGGCACTGTGAAGTTCGTTTACTGCGGCACTGTTTGGCTATTTTCTCCAATTTCTAATAATTTAGATATTTAGTAATACGTAAAAGTATGACTTAGAAGACAACAAAATGCACAAAGTGGAAGAAAATTCGTTCTTTATCTCTAAAATTCGTTGAGTCATCTACGAAACCCGCAGCACCGGTGCCGCAAGTGCAGTGAGAGACCACCTTAACATTCAATAACATGGTGGCAGGTGATGACAGATAAGAACCGCAATGCCATCACACCCGATCAATAGCCCTCAACACTGCAATCTAAGCACTTCAATTAAAGCACAGGAAACTCTAGAAGCAGCCTTTCTATCTACTTTCTGTCTGAAGAGGTATGGAGACTAGACTAGCCCATTTTCTCTCAAGATTAAACAACAAGGCTGGCAAAAGGTTCGGGGTGTTAGTAGGGGGACGAAAGCATCTTCTGCAAATCCAGGCACCGACGGATTGATAAAAGGAGGAGATTGAACATAAACCATTTATTCACTGGTCCAAAACAGCTCATTATAACCTCGTCAAGCCCTTATTGGAACGAGCCCGTTGGGGGTAAAGATAATGCTGGGAGGCCTAAAACCTTTGAGCGGATGGAGACAATTCATCAGCGCACTGGGCAGGAATGACCCGGCTTTGATAGGGCGAAAGAGTAATGTTCAAATCCAGCTAGACCTATTACAGCCTCTCATCCTACAGGCGATCATGTTTAAGCTCGAAAAGTAACTGGACCATTAGAACTCAAAGGTTACCTCCCTTTAGAAAGCGTAAATGCAATCCAAAATGTCCTAAAAACTCAGTCGTAAGGAAAATCGAGAGCCTACATCATTCTATAGGTTTGTAAAGGCGACGTAAAGATCTAAATCTCTCCAAATGAGGCGAACTATAGCTCTCAAAGAACATCGATGTAAACTTTGGCTGGACTAAACTCAAAGAATCTTGAACTGTGCTGATAGAAATAATTCTGAAGAAAGCAGAACTGTAATTTGTGGAAAATTGGACTTACCGCAATTTCTAACTAACTGAACGGCACCAGTCTGTCGAGAAATGAGTGACGGGGCGCCATAAACTGTCCCTTTGCGTGTTGAATCATGTGTGCTATAGGTATAACTTGAAGTCACACATTCAAACATTGCTTATCCCTAAACAAATACCGGTTCCTGTTCAGTCAAAAATAGTCATTTTCCCCACATTATTAAGAGATACAGTTCGACTTTGCACGTTCAAATATCTAAGGCGAATAACTAAGGGCAGGTCCAAGTAAGAAATGTGGATCTGCGCCTTTTCAGTCATACATTAATGCGTTTCAAAACAGTCGCCAGTCAGTCTGAGTAGTCAGAGAGATGCTTAAAGAAGGCTCGTTGTTTAAGTGCAAATGTTGAAAAATGTTCACGACTGCAGCAACCTACATCTAGGAATTCTAAGAAAGACAAAAGAGCTGGCCACAGCCTTCAGTAATTTAAATGTTAAAAGCATCAAATGCTTCACATGAATCTCTTCATCTGTTGCTCAAGGAACAAGGCACTTGGAAGATTCTAAGAAACATTGAAAGGCACATGGGGCTTTGGTTTATCTCTTAATCTTTGTTCATGTCCAAGCTTTGATCTTCTCAAAAGATTTGCCCATCGACTATTAACACAAGTAGTTACAACAAGTAGGCATGTACCAAGGGACGCGTAGGATAAGCTGTAAAGTCGTGTGTGATCCCAACTGTAGTGTTGTGTGGGAACTGTATTGCCGCGTGGGATCCCAGCGGCACTGAAATGACCGGTTACTGAAGAAAAACAACATGTAACGATCGTCTGGCTTCGCAGTGTATTACCTTCCATCCGTCATATTCGCTTGGTATGTTTGTCATGATTAGAATTATTGACATTTTGTGACTTTTCAATCTTCCTTTTATTTCAACTAGTTAACTAACAGTGTTTTTCATTGTATATGACAATTCAAATCCGTGTATTTCCCAACATGTGGACACATGTTAAAATTTGTATAACAACATGGAATGTGGAAGCTTCACCGAAATAGATTCAATAAGCTAAGGTGACATAGGTTTCTCTATAAACCCTTTAAAGCATGACACATGTGGATATATACGAAATATATTTGTCTACACCCAGGCTCTAATCTCCGTCAGTGTAGAAATGTCCTTTGAAATCAAGCCTTGCCTCTTTATGGAATAAAAAAAACCTCAATGCACGCTCATAGTGATAAGACAGAAGGATAATTATAGAGGTATAAGAATGGAAATATCTTGCTGCATCTACAATACGTATGCACAGGTTCAACTTTATCGTATTGTGTGAATAATACAGATTTTTTTTTGATAAATCAAAGTTCCTATTTCCATCATATCTGCAAGGTGCCCGCCATGATCAGTACGTTTGTGGTTCCCAGTTTTGATAGAGGTCATCACGATAACGCCAATAATGACAGGTACGGCAGCAGCTCTATTATTTACGCTAACGTAATTTTCCGCGGGTCACGCCGGCCATCCTCTACGTGGCTGCTGCCGCTTCAAGACGGAGATCGAACCGCCCCGAGAAAAACAGCGTCTTCCAGCGGGGTCAAACTGGCCGGCTTCCAGCTGAGGTGATTCGATAAAACCCCCGGGGCGTATCGGGCCGGGGTCGCAGAGGTAAGACGTGCTGCCCCTCCTACTGTGTCATTGGGAGACAGTCAATGACCTCACCGCGTGCCAAAACGTCATATATGTATGATCTAGTTATGATAAGAACGGAGGTATGGATCCATTTACCGGAACGGATGTAAGACTTATGACATATGACTTTGAGTTGTTATTGTTATTTGAGTATGTTGAGTTTGTTATTCTTTTGAGCTTTGTATGATTTATTGATCTTGAATGGATGCCTACAGCTTTATGGTTAATTTGTCAATCATTTAATCCCATGTTACTATAATTTTCGTTTTTATTTGTTATGATTTTGTATTAAAGGGCTTCTTCGGAAATCAGTTAAAACTAATTGAAGGGACTACCTTCAATATACAGAAGTAAAGAAATAAAGACCAAAGGTACGGAACTCGCTTACACTATAAGCTTTGAAAAATATCAGTTCCCCTAGTTGTTCTATTTCAAGTTGTTTGTAGTAAATAACTTGTATGTATAAAGTGGGTAACTTGAATAATAACTTGTGTAAAATGGTTCGTTGATGGCGTCATCAAATACTTGAAACCAAAATACTTGAAACCCAAAACATGTATTACAGAAGGTTTGTGATCAGTAACATTTTACCTGGTTAAGATAATCAAAAATGAAACTACGTAACATGTTTGTTTTATGATCCTGAAGAAAACAAATACCAGGTCCTATACATATCCAATTACACAAACACGCCAGTCCTACATGAAATCCAAACTCCGAGCACGCGTGCCTTCAATATAGTCCATTACGGCAGCAGCATTGAGATTGAATTGAACTTTAGGTCAAGGGTCACGGAACCCCTGAAATTAGCTCGGAATGGATTGGCTTTTACAAGAATCCCTAATTCTTGCCCGGATGTTGATTAAAGGGAGGGCTACCATGAATATTACATGGCTGACATGCCATCTTATCAAACCAGGCTTACACTGCTTTGGCTGGGTGTGCTTATGCATGCATGTCGTCTATGGTGCTACCGTTTGAAGTAGAGGCTATATAAATTTCATTTGTATGCAACTTGGCTTTCAAGCCTGCCCGTAAAAAAGAAGCCAACTTTGAACATCTGAACGAAATGTTAGACACAAATTTTTCACACAATTTTAAAAGATTTGCTGGACTTACCACCACTTGAGTTTCGGGAATCATCTACCTACAACCTTTACAAACTTTGCGCATTTTCGACAGTACTTAAGAGAATATTGCAAACATAACGACTACTTATAGTTGTTGATGCTAACATCTCTGTACTGTTAACATGTGATTGCTACTCTCCAAGCAGAGGTTGGGTCCTTAGCTCCCCTTAGCGAGCGGTAAAAATCCCGAGCACTATATCCCCCGCGACCCAACCTCTGCTTGGAGAGTAGTGGTGGCGTGTATGTATTTCCGAAAATAATAAAAAAATGCAATACATAGTTCCATAGTTTAAAAAAATACGTAAATGAATGTTCGTACGAGTTCGAAGAAGCCATTTGAACAAACACTCTAGTGCTGTAGATTTCAATACATTCATCATGATAGCAAATCACCAAATTTAACATAACACGTTCTTGCCCGCATGGGCTAAATTCAGGAGTTATACTATTACCCGAAAGACAGAAAAAAAGTAAAATATCATAGCTAGTAGTACTGAAATGAACAATATGGAAAACGAAAGAACTCTTCTTGAAACATTAATATCAATTGACGTCATTGTGAGTAGAACTGCTTGAGGGTATATGGCCGTGTTTTTCCAATGTGGCTATCAACAAAAGAAGATAAGTTGAACTTAAAGGGACGGGAAGTGCTTTTTCCTAAACTTAATTTGATAAAACGCCAAAGGCATTTGGTGGTTGGGTTCTAACAGGAAATGCGTCATACAATCGAGAGTGACTCCTGGTAACACACCAGTTTCGTGATCCCACAATGGCAAATAGCGCGGTTAGACTGAATACATGCCAAGATAAACAGAAGGTATAGATGAAGAAGTAACATCATTATGCAGCGATTTTCCATCAACTAGTTTTCTGCTATTTCACCAAAACAGCTCCCCGTAGACGTACTGTAGTCAGTACATATACTGTAGTAAAATGCACAAACAGCATTCCCGTTCCGCTATACCAAGCACGATAGAGATATCATAGCCCAAGAGAAAAGCACGTTTATGACTTCAGACAAAAATGATTTACGAAGCGAGATAACCAGCCGACTGCTGGCCGGAGATATGGCTGGTGGAATTATCTATTAGCCGTACCTCACGGGCCCCCGTGCAAAGCGCTACAAATGAAATGGCGATATAGGTTTCCTATAAACGGGCTTGTAGATAGCAATTTGCCGGTCAGCTACGTTCGTTTTATTCGTCTTTCCAATCCTTTCTGACGTGATTTGTAATTGGGGAAATCAGAAATGTCTTTATCGAATCGGCAAACCAAAGGATAGCCCATTTACTTATGTCTCAGCGTGTAGCTAGCATGTAATGGCCGCAGATGGGTAGGGGGTCCTGACGCTTGCTGATAAAACCTGCACCGTATCACAGTACTGTTAGCTGTTTCCACGTACAAAGTAATTAACTATCGACTATTCTTAATGAGAAATCTCCAACCTGTATGTTCTTCAGTCGGGCGAAGCACGCACGGAGTCCTTCCGAATGAAAGTGTCCATGCCACTCGATGTCTTCATGGACGTTCTCCTCCGTTTTCTCTCAACACCAAAGCACGTTTTTGCACCCAAGAGGCTCCAATTCGCCCACCCATAACGGCTTCCCATTACAATACCTCCATCAATCCTACTGCTCACTATGCAACCCACAAGGCGACCTCTTCTCTCTGTATCTTTTGGTCAAGGTCTGTTTTGGTACGCCCGCTTAAGGATCCGCACACGGGTGGAGAGGCAGTGTCTCTATGGCTCTCTGTGCTGTCTTTACGTACTGCTTCATCTTTCCCCAGAAGTAGACATTAATGTCAGAAAACACTGCTGGGCCAGCGTAAGTGGCTTTAAAGTGGCTGGAAAGTTCCACACACGAATCCCCGGACTCCAACGTTCCCTCGCCTGACCTCCTTCAATCATGCTGAATGACACTTGTTTTTAGTTGTAATGGTTGAAGTGTTCAGCTCTGCACCTTCTTCATACATTTTCTCTGTCATCATTCTCTGCATATTTCCTGAATGTAGAACCGGAATAATATTCTTGCGCTGGTTCTATATGTTCCATCTTGTGTACGTATGGTAGTTACATAAAGGAATAGTTATTCTAACCCTGGCAAAGTATGTCAAAACTAACACAAATTGATGTGTAATGTGTTTATCACATGATTAGACAAAACACTATGATTTTGATTAGTCATGGTTAACTAGTTTTTATGTCTGGACGGTTACGTGATGAGTATGTTTTTTACATCCTATTGTCTGGCAACAGACCATATTTTTAAAGGCTGGCTTCGTACATTTTTCTAAGTTCACTATATTAATCGTTACAGGACAGAAGCACACAGGGCTAACTTTATGTTTTCATATGTTGAGCCAAATAAATTATCGTGACATACGAATACTATACGACTAAGTGAAAGAAATGTCATAATTTTTGTGGGCACCTGTATATAAGTAAATGATAGTAGGAACACAATTCCTGGAGATATTAGGCTATTTAGAGAAATGTCATTTAAATTTGCGAAATGACCTGTGAATTGTGGCAAAATGACTTCTGTTTATTTGCGAAACGACTTGCCTTGTGGCGAAATAACTGTGGCGAACTGACAATGTGGCGAAACAACCTGTTACCAAGCTAACAAGGCCCTTCTTACAGTAAGCTTTGCAGGTTCACCCATAAGTGAAACCTGGGAGGGCAATTACAATAATGGTAAATATTGTTACATTTGTGTGCTATGTTAAACGTTACAGGATAGAACCATACAAGGCTAGCTTCATTATTTCATTTTCATATGCTGAGTCAAATAAAGCTAACAAGACCCTTCTTACGATAAGCTTTTGCCATAGGTGGGGGCGTAATGAGCTTACGGCCAGCGGTATCCCTGCTTTGCAGCTTCACCCACGAGTGAGGCAAAGGAAAGGCAATTACAATAATGGCCTCTGCAGAAATGCAATTGACAGACAATATTTACCAACGTTTGCCTCAGGCCTCCTTGCTTGAGGGTCACATTTTGTGGAACGGAGGGAGGGAGTGGGTGTAACAAAGTAGATGTCTACAGAACTCTTCAAATACGTTCAACATAACTTTTACAGACAACCTGGAAACCACCAACTAAACCACTTACAGGTTATATAATAATAAGTGATCTATGTGATGTACAGGTTATGTAACAAGGTATTTGGTTCAAATATACAAATTTTGTTGTATTTCATTTTGAGAACGAGATCCAAGAACAATAAAGGTCTACGAGTATTTTCCACTGTAAAGCTCGTATTTCTGTACACAATCATTTTTCCTGGCTGGAAAACCGTTCCAGTCACACATGTCATATAAGCAGCTGCATCTCACCATTATATTAATGCATGTAATTGGGTTTATTGCCAATCTACTATTGGTTGAAAAATTACTCGTTTTAACTCATTAGCTCCTATCGACACAGACAAAAGGATGATTATACAGAAATGGTCTTAAATGTAATGGGCGTTTTCAATGGATCCATACGTTACTGATGTGTAATCATAGTGAACGACATCGGAGAACATTAAGGGTATGTCGTGATAAAACCTAACTGAAAATGATCATACAGTGTTCACAACAGGAGGCCATCTCAGGCTTGATTATAATCTTATTGTCGTTTATCGAATACTTTTTCTGCATACCTGCATATGTGCAGGTAACATTGGAAATTACCTGCACCTGGTGCACCAGACAACTTTTACCTGCACCTCTCAGAATTTAGCTATAGGATGTATTGATCATACTGAAATACAATCAAAAACCATTGCCATTATTTCTTTTATACTCCATATGTGGTATTACAGTCACTGCAGCTAGTAAATGTTCACATCATGAAACATTTAATATGTTTACACCCATTACATGGACCAGTGCAGGTTAGGTACAGGTAGACATCAGGAATACCTGCGCAGCTTTAATTTTACCTGCACTGACTTGCATATGTAGGTAGTATTTCGAGCCCTGGTCTCTTGTTAAGAGTAAACTGCACAGACAATGAGGCTACCCTGTGGAGGCATGGGAGTCACCATATAAGGTTATTCAGGTCACACAGTAGTATTTAGTATGTAACTAGTCCGGCCCTGATGGCATTTTGATTACCTAGACAACGTGAGAGCTATTTGTCAATTTCTGTCTTTCAATTGCAAAGTAGCTGATTGGAAAGCTGCAGATTCTAATTTGCCCTGAAGGATATTTTCCCCGTATTCAATGTAAATGAATTAGGTAGGTTCTAGCTATGTTGGTGGTCATCATTTGAAATTCAATGGTGTTTTAAACCCCTGAAGTGTTATTCTACGATAGATGTTAATTCTAGGAAAAGATTCAAAAAGCATTCAGCGTTCTAATAAACTCTCCAAATACTCTCTAATTGAATTAAGCAATCCCAACTTATGATTGAATAAACGTGTTCAACGAAGCATTAACTCGACTTGGTATGTGTTCGTTGATATCTTGTGAACAATTGTCCTTCTTAGTGTGCGTATAGCCTCTCAACTATGCCAAAAATATTGACGATAAAGGAAGTGTCAATATGTATAGGATACCAATGGATAGAGTCTGCATGGGTTTGATTACTAGTAGTGTCATATTGTTTTACAACCACAAGTTACGTAATTCACCACAAGTGGAATTCTGCAAAATGTGTCCTGATTATGTATTCATCGATACATAATCAATTGGAAAATTACACTCCCTTCTGGAGTTAAGTACCCCTTTAATAGTAACTGAAGCGTACACTGTCTTTTTAAATCTCATCGGCACTTTTTGAATCGTATCATTCCGATATTTTCTTCCGTGAGATACATTCACTTCATAGAGGTCATTTGAGAGGGTTGAAATGAGTTAGAAAACATGTGAACTTCCATTCACTGACAAAATTAGCTGCACCTGCATGCTGACGTCACAAGCAATAACGCTCTATTGAATCCTTGTGTCACGAGTCTGTCTGATACATTAACACTTAGCTGGTGTGGAAGTAACCGAAGCAGCCATGTGTACTTCTGTTCTTCACGCCTATGTTGACATACATGCACAACGCTTGAACTTGACGTGAAGTGGTCAGCAAGCTTAAGACTATGTAAACCAAAATGACCATTCAGTGTTGGAAATTACACGCCGAGGCGTGAAGAATTCTTCGTTCTCCTTAGACTTTCCTTCCCATTCTACTTAGTTATACCTTAACGTTAACATACCTTACATTTTTCAACATCAACCCACTCCATTATGAGAGCCTAGCAAATTATTCCGCACAAGAAGAAGTGTAGACCCTCCCGATGGATAGCCGATGAGATGTAGAAGCTTGACACTATAACGGCCCATTAACAGTGGTATATGCTCGTGGAAGACGATAATGGGATGCTCACAGGTCATTTAAAACATCAATGTGCTTATAATTCGTTACAAGACGCTATATTATACGGCTCAAGGGCTAGAGGTAAGGAGCTGAAGAATGACGATTGGATGATTGTGAGTATTGTGAAGGCCGCGCGCAAGAGTTTTACCTTCCGAAAATAATTTCATCAGGTTGGTAGAACGTAGGATATTTGAGATTTTTTTTAAACAACGAAAATGCTTCTTACCTGCTGCCGTTTCGTTGTCAGCAGGTAAGGTTTGGTTGAGTTTTATATTTATGCTGCTCGGAATAAATGTTGTATAACTTCAACCTCCAATTTGTATATAGCACAGTAACAAGGTGTCTATAAATTCTAACATGTACGTTTTAGATATAGACGAAGGACGCCATAAACTTTTTGCAACTTATGATCCACCAGCAGTGCCCATTTATCAGTATGCCCAATCTGCACTTCATGATAACGGTACGTCATAAGCAATTGTTTAATCCTTGTAAACTGAACACCACAAACTGAAATGTTAGACTAGACTAGACTAGGTCTTGACTTGCACTGCCTATATACTTGTTTTCTAAACACTGGTATGTGACTCAATAACAGCTCGGTCAAGAGGCTGTAAGTAGCCTTCTTTTTTAATACGGGTGCCGTACCGTCAAAAGTTTTTATACGCAATTTCGCCCATTGTGTTCAGTATTCCAGCTCATTCCTGCTTCAGAAAGAAATCTGCCCATACGGGTGAACGAATGTATGTATAATATAATAAAATATAGCAGAATTAACTTTCTCGACATACAGTATATTGCCTCTTAATTGAGACAGATCAAGCGACCTTCCGCTGCACCCAAGCAAAGGTCAAGGATGCACAAGACCAGGCACAAACCTAATTTGCTGTCGCGTTGCGTCAAGTAAGATTCTGGAGAGATTAGAAAACACCAGTAATGACATAAGCCATTTTTTTTGCTTCAACTCATCTAAGGTCCTGATTGGAATGCCTCTACATGTCCAGCAAACTACGCGTGCATTAGGATGTCATCAGCTACAGTCTAATTGAAGCATTTCCTGGTTTGTGAAGTGTACATAACTCGAGGGATGATGATTGTGGAAGGTCCGGTCAGGACAGTTCGGACTCTGCTCTGCTCTACTGTACTGTACTGTACTGTACTGTACTGTACTGTACTGTACTCTACTCTGCTCTGCTCTGCTCTGCTCTGCTCTGCTCTGCTCTGCTCTGCTCTGCTCTGCTCTACGCTACTCTACTCTGCTCTACTCTACTCTAATCAACTGTTCTGTACTCTGCTCTACTCTACTCTACTCTACTCTACTCTACTCTAATCAACTGTTCTGTACTCTGCTCTGCTCAGCTCTGCTCTGCTCTGCTCAACTCTATACTGTATGAATCCACATGAGCCAGGGAGAATCGTGATCGGTAAAACTTTAGGCATATCAAAGTTGCAATGATGTATGCGGGTCAAAACTCCCACGGACGGTACACAGTTTATTAGTATTCCAAGAGTATATACATATTATGCACAATTGCAGATACACATTTTCTTACAGGCGATAGGATATGAAAGCCCTGATGCAACAACCAAGGGCGTTAAATTCTCCCTTTGCATCAAGTTGTTGTCCAATTGCTATAGAAACGTTAAACGGAGAAGGACACCACACCAAAAAGCATGGAAAGACTTCAAACATTGGAATAAGGTTTGAATGCAAAGATGATGAACAATAATCTATATCATAAAATTTGTTTGATTTAGTTTCTGACTTGACGTGTTGACTAGCTGATATGTTACACGCGAACAAATAATATACCTCACTCACTCACTGCGTCTAGCATATTCAGAATATCTCATTGAAAAATTATATTTTAATTCAGTGTTGGAAGTAAAGTGTTAGCATTTTTCTATTATAATGTATTATAATGTTTTTCCAACACAGATGAACTTTCATGCTAATCTCATTGACTAATTGTCTCCACAACTCTTTGTCGTCCATAGCTGCAGGTAGTTGCTCTAGGTTCATAAGACTGCCAGCTTCAAGTTGCCTCGTCCCTTTTTTCTCCTATTTTTCTCCAGTGACCTATAAATCGTAGTCTACTTTGTTGCATTGTGTCATTGATTGGCAGAATATTCTTAATTGTACATAGCTCATGGTTTGAAATATTTTGCCTACGTGAGACGTTTATGATACACCACACTAATACAATTCTCTCAGTAGTAAATCGTCAACATCCATTGATAAATGCCGGTGAAGAACCTCTCTCAAATGGAGTATTGATTCTTACGTGTTGATTCTAAACTTCTCATACAAATAACAGTGAGGTAACTTTCAGGCTAATATAAACTAAACGAAGAATAGACGCTGTCTACAACTTGGATGCTTGAAGAAAGATGCGTATTTGTTGTTATAACTTTTTTTCTACATTCAAACTTATGTTTATTGGCACACAGTTGTCACAGTTGTTACATGTATATCTGTACCAAATTCACATTTTCTGACAGTGACGAAGCCTAGCCCAATTTGATTATTTCCAGGCATGCAAGTTAGCTGTGACCAATTTTATGGTTCCTGGAGGTTTCCTAGATAAAACATCAAAGATTTATGCAAGTACAAAAATCAATGGTGCCCCGTCACAGGTAATTCATCAAGGAAAAAAAGGTGTACAGGAGGCATACATTTGCCGTCGTGGTGTTCCTCCTATCTGATGTCCTTTCTCTTTGCCATTTGATCGTTACAGTCCAAGTTTGAACACAAGTTTGCGGTGGGCAAATCAATGAATCAACTCAAATGCCTACTTTGTACATCAACCAAACAGTATAAGCTACAGAATGGAAACTTACTGTACGTCGACAAGGATGGACAAGAGGACTAAGCTAAACCCGAAAAAAGCATAGAAAGAAAGTGCTTTTTATACCAAAGTACCAACCATACGCACAGGACAGAGGTGCTGGTGTCACCGACTCAGACATGCAGTGGATGTCACTTGAAGACAGAATAAAAATATCCAGACTATACATGGTGTACAATAGATTGCTGGATATCCTAACGCAAAATACAAACGAGAACAAGAAATATAGTCATGCCTTCAAGTACCAAACTTTCAACCAAGGATTGGTGTGTTCAAATATTCGTTTTTTATCTATAACTATCACCATGTGGAAATTGTTGCAATTAAATAGTGTAGGCACATCCTCACTAGCTTCAAACAACATTTGCAGTCAGATGTGCAAGCAATCAAAGAAAGACTGAATCACAGATTGAATGAAGTTAGCATGTAGTCATTGAAAAAAATATTCATCTGACTATCACGAAAACTTTTTCCACACAACACACGTCTACTGGGCTCTCCTCCACAAGATACAGAGCTAGCAAGATTACACTCTAACATCACGGACTTCGATGAAAAGATATGAAACTTCGCTATGATATGCTGTAGGCTTTAAAGATCTATCTAATTCAGACTAAGATATGAAGATTGAAGCCCCAGGCAGACAACGAAGCCTCCAGCTCTCAAATCATGAACATCTCGCACAAAAAATGGCCTTCTAATTTCACAGTTGGTTTAGCGATGTACCGGGACAAAGAGGAACTGAACGCCTAGCTGTGATGGAAATTAATTCGGAGGCATCGCAGGCTGATCGGGGCAAAGGTCGAACGCGCGACGATTGAGGAGAGTGAGCAATCGGGATTACCATAAACAGTGCCGTACTCTCCCCATGACCCTGCCTAGTTCAATAAACTAATGGCTGTCTTCACGAGTAGAAGTTGTCCTTCTGATTGAGGATGCCGCGTACAACTGGTCATCTAAGATATCAGCAAAGAAGTATTTCATGTCCTTGGGAATACGCTTGAGCAGTACGTGATGAAATGGAATACGTAGCAAATTGTTTTCCGTCGAGCTCGATTCATGACACCATCGTCCACAATATCGTGATCTTTCCACGCAGTGAACACATTTAGGTTGATCACCCTTTACTACGACATCTGATGAATGTTACCTACGCCCCTCAAAAACTACCGTTTTGCTTATATCAAGGGTAGCACTTTAATCTTTTCCCTTGAAAGGAGCATTTACTCATGAACCCAATCAAGGTCACTCCTGATGTTGCCGTCGCAGAGTAGTACTTTAATTATTTTCCGTCTACTGGAGGAAAACATGTACGTATACGTGAGCTGGTATGATTAAACCTGGTTGATTAAGGACGCGCCTGAAAGCTGGTTTGTTCCTGGTTGGAAGAATACGTGCTCTGATTTCCAATGATCGGACTGGCTGGGGAGACAATTTTAGAGTGTCAGCAACTGAGAGTATGGGAGTATTGACAGCTGTAGGTAGCTCCCAGTGTTGCAGCTGCTGAAGCTTTTGAAGTGTCTCACGTTGTAGGTACATTTTGTAGGATAGAGAGAGAAACACTACGCTAAAAAGTAATAACTCAAGCAACTGGATTGGTTTTGGAAACGGTCAAACGTTTCAACCGGCATCCACCAGTTTTCGTCGGTGACACTGAAGTGATCTGGAAGAAACAGGTCTTTTTTACTCTAACTATGAATGAAGTCAATTTTAGATGTCCAATAGGAAACGTTGTATTTTAAGACAATTTTCGGCTGAAGACAATTTGGATTCCCAAAGAAAATAAAAGGTAAGCCAAAGTCAAGCTGAAGACAATTTTGGAAGTCAATGGGAAACAAAGCTGAAAAGTTTAACTCATTGTCGGTGCTGATAAAACATCTACAAACTTACTTATTCTTTGCCGACACTCATATCTACTTAGAATTCAAACTAAGCCTTTTCCTTTTCCACATGGATCGCAAGCAGAGCAGTCCATTTCATGGGTGTCATATCCATTGCGGTAAACACTGACAGATTGGTGGATTATCGATATCAAACGCTTGTGATTATGAGATTTGCATTTCACATGCACCACCATACGGCGCACACCAACGTTACCTAATCCGTTGTAATGCAATTCAAGCACACAGCCGTCAAGAGATTCCCATATTAAACCGGTCAAGCATTGTACATGTGCTCTAGCTATTGCTTTGATAAAAACGGTGTAATTTTCTCGCAATCGTTTATCAGACGTTTTCACACGTCCTTCGTGCATCTGAGTCATACTTTGGCGAGAATCTTATTACATACATATGCAGGCTCACCGAGGTTCTGGCAAAATATCTTCCGCGAAGATATGTGTTTATAATACAAATGAAGAAATCCAACTGGTATTATCAATTACAGTTAGTGCGGAATGCATCGTGGTGACTATTTATCAACCATATTTAGACACCTGCACCTTAAAAAAAGTAAAATCACTTGTATCTGATCCAGTGACCGTTAGTGAATGGATGATCAACATCAAAAGATCACCATCACTTGGAGGGGCCCTTTTATCCGAGACGCTATAAAATCATATCACACAATTCTGCACAAGATGTCTTATGACTATCTATATCTAGATGACTATCTACAAACCATATCTAGACACCTGCGCCTTAAAGAAGCAGACTGAATCAAATAAACTCCTCCCATTTGATCCAGTGACCGTAAGTGAATGAATGATCAACATCAAAAGATCACAATCACTTGGAGAGTCCCTTTTATCCGAGACGCTATAAAATCATATCACACAATTCTTCACAAGATTTCTTATGACTATACATGTATATATCTAGATGACTATCAATGAACCATATGTAGACCCCTACACCTTAAATACGCAGACTGAATCAAATAAAACTCCTCTCATTTGATCCAGTGACCGTTAGTGTATGGATGATCAACATCAAAAGATCACCATCACTTGGATCCGTGGAGAGGCCATTTTATCCGAGACCCTATAAAATCACCTCCGAGACAATTTTGCGCAGGATTTCCTATTTTCCACCAAAAAGGAAGTGCAAAACACAGATGTCCCACTGCTTTGTTGCCATCTGAGCTTTTGGAGCTTCGATATGAATAATTCTATTCTTTATTAGTAGTTTTGTTTCACCACAATCACTTCGAGAGGTCCTTTTATCCGAGACGCTATAAAATCATCTCCGAGACAATTCTACACAAGATTTCCTATTTTCCACCAAAAGAAAAGTGCAAAACACAAATCTCCCACCACCTTGTTACCATTTGAGCTGTTGGAGCTTCCATATGAAAAATCTTATCATTTATTGGTATTTTCTGTTCCATTGTGGCTGTATCTATCCAGAGCCGTATTCCTCACACGTAACTTCCTGACCTCACGGTCTGACAACTTCCCTCCTAGCTTTGTGACACAATTTTCCACATTCAACTCTGGCTCCCAGCTAAACACAGGTCCCGGATTCCCTACCGACACCAGCTTAGCGGGGCACGGGCAATTTGGAAGCATATCTTTTTCCAGAGGCCCCTATGTGGGGCTGACACATCGGACGCCTACTGCCATCGCCCGGAGGATGGAATGATGGTGTTGTCGCAATCGTCAGGACGACATCATGCTGAACGGGTAGCTGTCCGAGCAATAATCAGTAAGGTTTAGTTCCCTTTTACAAACCGGGCCCCGGCCGGAATGTTTGTGGAAACGAAAAATGAAAGTGTGTATCGAGGAGTATACACAAGTTACGCCCATGACGATTTTTTACGTTCTGTGTGTTTTGTTGCCTTTTATATAATATTGTTAGCTACCCGGTCGGGCCTGGGCTTGGGAATTGGAGCCTAAGCCTAACAATGGCTCGGAAGAGGGAAGCTTCTTTCCAGACATCACTACTAAATCAGAATATGTCAAACGGTTAAAAAAATCCATAATGGAGATCAGAAACGATAATGGACGAATCACATAGAGATTTCTAAGGGACCATAAAGTTTGTATACTTTTCACTGCCATCTATACATTGAACTGTTGATCAGACCAGAGCATATCTAGTAGACTTTCTGATTTAAGTATTGCAACCAATAGAAAGGTATCATGATTCTACTCGATAGAGCTTAATATGTTCTTTTACCTGACATCTGTTTATGAAAAAAATATCCCGTTAATGGGAAGGTTTTGATAAAGATAAATGACATTGCAGACTCTGCAATTACCAGAATTCAACATGTGATGACGTACATTGTTGAGTATTGCTGTTTATAGAAATACCATTAAATCATTCCTATCGGCGGGAATTAATACAGAACCACGGATAAATGATGTTATATATTTAATTGTAGATACTATGCAAGCTATCTTACATATGATTACTTGTACATATGAAAAAAATTAAGTCTTTTTTGTATACTGTTATTGATAAGTATCCTAGTATCCTACCCTTGTCCTATTCCATTTGTATTGTCTCTGTTTTTGTGCGTGCTGAACAGCCAAACCAATAAATAGAAATAAAATAGATACGGAACCACGTTTTTTGCTTTGATTTAACTAAAAGCTTCTAAGATTATTACAGCTTTAGTCAGAATAACAGTGTTAAAAGTGTGCTGAAGAACGAGAAACTGTCTTAACAGGGCCTGGGAAAAGACTACGATGAATCTTCGTCCTGGCTAAGTCACTTTTGATTTCGCGGATGGTCTTGGCGGGTGAGTTTTACCGATTTACCTCTCCCTCTATCAATAAGTGTAATCAAAACTAAGCTTTAATCAATGCCGTTGGACGGTCCGAAATCCCTTAAAGAGTAGGCCTTTCCGTGGTTGTATGATGACATCTTGCATATATATAGAATCCAGATTAATATGAATAGGATATGGGCATCTGTGATAACCATATGGTTATATATTTGCAAACAAGCAAACTTTAAAACTATTGTGATATCAATCTTCTTGCTCCACTGCAGTACGGAGGACCAAAATGTACAGATCCGTGTACATGGAAGGACAGCATGTGACGGTTACACGACTGGTAGGTGGTAAGTGCAGCTTAAATGTCAAACCTTAATACCAGCTCTAACCATAAAACAAAGAATAACTGCTCATCATGGACGTGGTAATAGTAGATGGGAGTAAGTGAAATTGTGCCGGGTAGCAAACCAGTCTCGTTTACAAATCGCAAAATTGCATTAACCATAATTCTATCCGTGGGAGTTCCAGATAAAATCTGAAGTATGAATAATATGAAAAGCAGCTGTCCTCAGTAAACTGCCTGAAGCACAAAGGCAATTAAATCACAAAATCAATTTTATCCCATCAGATCCAATAAACGTATTTTTGACTGATGCTGCAGTATTGAAAAATCAGGGAATGCACAACTTTATGTTTGTCAACGTTCAGATATCATCGAATATTGGCACCATAAAATCATGTCAATACAAAAGGCAAATTACAAGTCCGGCATGCCTTAATTCAGACGTAATATCATAAACATAATAAATATTGCCTTTGCTAATCATAAAAGCTTGATGTAAGTATGGCCCAGCCGACATATTTAGCTAGAAATCGACATAGCGATATAAATGACTCGTTACCGTCTCAATAATGTCCTCAAGTTCATCGCTAAAAGGATCCCACGCTGCCATCTTGTCCGACGGTGGAAATAAAGGCTCGGTTCAACCCATCGGGGGCTGGCCCAACACTCATAATGTGTCCATGGTTTTGTCGAATCGACTGTGTCTTCACATATCATACCTCCTGGCGCTGCACTTTCTAAGATTGCTAATTTTCTACGATCGTTTTTCCCTTTCAAGGCGCATTGATTTAGCAGACGATGGAGCTATGTAACAATGGGCCTACGCATGATTACCCCAGAGGTGGCATGCGCCAAGAAAAGAGGCCATCGTTACAAAGAAGACACCCATAAATCGTACATACATAATACAACACTCTACACGAACTGCTACAAATTTTCCAAAATTCACCTGGCAACGACCAACGGCGCTCGCGCTATAAAAATAACTAGTTTTGTATCCGTTGGAGCATTGTTGATGTACGGTTCCTGTCCTCGAAAGCGTGAACTTGAATAATAGAATAAATCCGCCCGACTTCCCAAAGCAACAAGTAACAAGAACCGGGAGAAACCCTTTGATTGAAAGCAACATACGTTTTGACAATAGGCGTATTGGAATGGATATCACCTCTGAAGGCCTCGTCCCTTTAAGCATTCTCTATGCGTGCTGGCTATAGATTTTTGACTTCATCAGATGAAACGGCTGTTCTTTAGGAGTCACCGATATATAGCAGAGCGAACTCTGAATGGCCATAACCCTGGGCAAAGCCTTTAAATGTTTTATCCGTTGGTGTTCCGGTGTCTCTGCACTGAGAATTAGCGACAAAGTCATAGAACCATATCACAAAGCAATCCAGGTGTGGAAATTGTCTTGTAGATGGCACCATCTTCCGTGGGTGACCTTTGCCGCTGTTCAAAGATTACCGTACGAATGCATTGTTTGATTTCATATTTGCTACAGCAATAAAATTCACATCTATGCAGCTGCAATTTGTAGTTGTCGTTTTACAGTCAGTATGTGTAACGACGATAACGCAAAGAAAAATGAAATCCATATTTATTGCTTTTTTGTTTGGATTCTTGCCTGATCTCAACATGGATATCCTGTGAGATATATGAGTATTTAGAAATGAAAAAGAAAGACAATAGTCGTAGCTTTCAAAAGAATTCTAATTAATGGCGGAGTGCGGGGGACTAAATGCCTGCCTCTTGACACATATAGAGAAGGAATCCTGGAGTGATTTATTTTCGTTTTCCGACCCAGTTGCAATAAATTAATCTCATACGGCTGACTTGTGAGATCCATACATAAATCGGTCATTAAGATGCAATGTGATTTTACCAGATAAAGAAAATGTATTGCACGACGATTGGGATAAGATAAAACTTATGGCAACTTCTATCACTAAATAACAAGAACAAGAAACATGTCTACTTTGAGACTATTTAGTATGGATGGAGAACACGCACTTGTATTTGTACATATACAGAAATATCCTAAGGATCAACGAGGTGCAACAAACAGTAAGGATATGTATTTTCAAGACAAATGTTTTATCTGATAAACTTACATCAAATCATTATAGTTGTCCTCATGCTTCAGTAAATGCGGTATGTTTTATCGACAGTTTTCCGCTGTGGTGATAAGTTGTGAGGAAATATATTCGGCAATGTCACATAAATCATGCAAGTTATAACTTTCAACTAGGATTATTTTTCAGTCTGACATCTCAAAACTAACTGATTATGACGATGTTTTGCTGAGAAATGCGAATAAAACAATTTAGATTTTAGAATTGATTGTATCTTTTGAAATAACCATTCATCATGTTGTTAGACATAGAATAAAACATAACCGAGTGACACCGTAATAATTTGACTACAGAATATATCAATAATGTATGGCAAAATAAAGAGTTGTAATTGTTGATAGCACAGCTAAACTTGCTCAGACACTTCGACACGTTTAAGCCAGCCGGCGGCAGCCATCAGTTGAGACCGTTTTGTAATCTTTTTTTATTTTTTTATTATTGCAGTATATATTTACAAGACATGGTGGCGGCACACTCAAGTCGTGACTTACATTAATGCCGCCACCGAGAACGAATACAAGTACATAGGTGAATAAAAAAAAGAAAGGAAAACAAGATAACAAATAAGCAAAGCACTGAAGCAAAATTTACAAGTGAAAATTTAAAGATAAACTGAAGATATAATGATTAGCTATGTCCTTTAAGACTGGTAGGATGATGTTCAGTCGTTATTGAAGCGATTGGTATCTATTAAAGTTTGCACCTACTTTGTAATGTAATGTAAAATCTTTGACACAGGCTTTGACACACACAACATAACAAGGACAATGTGGCACTGCACTCAAATTGTAAAAAAAAATATTCTAAAAGCGCCACATAACAAAATGCAAGTAATAAATAAACAGTTAATCAAAATACCAGTGCGCCAAAGTGCCCCCCCCCCCAGACATGGAATGATACCAAAGCTGACCTAGTTCTAAGTAGATTGTATCGAAAGATGCATGGCGACTGCCATATCTCATTGACGAAAAAATGTCACTGTCGATCGGATCAAGAAAAACAGGAATTACATATTTACCTTTTATATCTGAATGGAGGGAACAAACAGAGTTAGAAGAACTGGAAGAAAAAAGTGAAGCTTTCAAACATTGTGTAGTGTTGGGACTTCTATACCTACTTGGCTAATGCAGTAAAGCTACATGCAATTGAATTCAACTACAAAGAGAATTTCAAATCGGTGACTTAAATGTACTTGTTGCTGATTGCCAATTACATTTTTTCACAGACTCCATATTGACTGTCTTACATCTTTGCTACAATACATACAGAAGCCACCAGAAGCAAAAGTTACCAGTGCCAAAAAAGGGCAGTTGGTCGTATGTTTAAGTCATTTTCGTGTCTACCTAGGGGACTCTTTATTGTCGATATTACTCCGTGAATGGATCCCGCACCATGTCATCAACAATACTACTTAGGGATGACCTGAATCTGTCTTGGCGAAATTGGGGTGCTGAGCTGTACATAAACTATCTGTCATGAAAGTATCTGAAAAATGCCCTAGATGGCACTGGATTAGCTTAGCTGATGGTTCGACTTTAGAAGAAAATGATGCTGACAAAGATAATGACAACAGAGTCAATGAATTTATCAAATGTTACAGTGAATATTACTTAATGCTTGGCAATTAGTTGAGTTCAACAAGCTATGTGTATAATCACACCCTAGCGAATTAGATTGACGTATACGAAGACAACAAGAGGAAGACAGTAGGTGCTGCTAACCATTACGTCTTCTAAGTCTTAATAAACAAACTAGGATGTGTATGGATCGTAACAGATTTTTATAGAAATTCTTTTTCTCCCAAGCTACTGAAGTTTGCATTGAACTCACCATTGTTCATGGAATCATATAGACATTACTGTGTAAATGATACTAAGTGTTACAACGCTCATTCAGAGAATAGCATCACAGTGAGATACACATGTACACACACACACACACGCACACACACACACTCACACACACATGTAGATTTTCCATGACATATATTAATATAGTAAGAGATCTGAAATAGTTATCAGGGACGTGCATATGTGTTGTAGTGAATATCATGAGCTTCCCTTTAGTGTGTACAATATGTCTGCATCATCAGCGCTCTTCCTGTAGCCTGATAGAGGTGAAGTTCCTCCTCAAATACAGCTTGGTATTCATCCATCCATATTCACTCATTCTTTCTTCCTATCAGATCCTTTACGACTCAGTTTGTGTCATTGTGCTTCTGTAGGGTAAGATAAGAAAACCCGCTCTTATGGCATCAGGGGATCAGTGACACAGTCTTCCTGCAGACCTGATGTATCTCGTGGCGTTGCCGCCAAGCGCCAGCCGGCAACGTTTCATTTTCGTGGTGATTGTTTGTTTGAACCTTTGTTTATTCATGAAAGCTCAAATCGGTCTGCAGCTGCAAGCCACTTTTCATTGAGGTCATGATGGGTATGAGGGAAGAAACAAGGGTCAAAGTATATAACAGAGATACAATTTACATCGTGATCTGAGATCCAGTCCTTTTACCTTGTTATTTTTTGCACTGGGTCCTTATGATTTATTCTCAAATCTGCACTTCGCTAGTGTCACTTACCTTTACCCCAACGTGCTAATTTTAAATCTTACAAATATTCGGATCCTCTGGGTGTGATTGAAAACGGTTCATGCTTTCCAACAGATGCCCTCCCTTAGATGTGCTTTGTTGAATATCTAATTACAAAACGTCGATATTGACCGATTGCCCACTAAAGGTCTTGAGCTTATCATTGATCAGATGATCGCTGTGTATCGATTGGTTTAATGAATATTTACGTTGATCTATTTCACCGAGAATCGAAATAATAAAGGATGAAGTACCAGTAAAAGGACTTTAGTCGCATCTTCGTACATGCGGAACGCAAGGAAATTCGTGAATAATCTGCCGGGTAATTCCTATTGATTATAATCTTCAGGACTAATGCGATTTCTAGTATGCCATTATCCAGCAAAGTTAGGAGGCATCATAGTGTTTGGAAAAAAGAGCTGCATGTAAATTAGGAATTCCTTGCTGAATGAGGAAGAAGGCAGTTTTGCAAGGTTGGTAATCATCTACGTCACATGAAGATGCCTAAAGTATACATCCTTTTCTTGGTTTATATATCATACGCCCCACTTGTATCACTCAGCCAGCTCAATGTTATAAATGGACTATCTTAAAGTATCCATCGATCGACTTGATCTAAAACCATGCCCCATGCATTAGCAGAAGACCACAGTATTGGCTCTGTGTGGCCCAAGGCCTAGATCTAGAGAAACGGAGATGGATACCACCTCTTTAAAACCAGAAGATATGGGAAGGATATGAACTTTAACCATACTCATACATCCCGACTCGGTGGATTGCCGACACTGTCTGACCTCACCTGTTTTTTCTAAAAGTTCTCTAAAAAATATCGCTATATTTTCTAACCTGATAGAATGCATTTCTCGGTTACACGGAGATGTAGAAACACACTTGTTGTTTTCTAATATTTCTAAAATCGTTAGTCGCAGCAAAAGTAGTTTGTTGCCAACTAAATCAAAACATTCACCACCTCTTCCTAGTCCAGTCCTCAACTTGGAACTATGGAAATCCAAAAATATTAGCCGCGCATACATGAAAAAGAAGATGTTTAAAAAGGTTACCAAGCTTAATAAACTATCCTGTTTCATACAATCACAACTAAGCCGCCAAATCTCTATAGTTAAGCTTTGGGTAATCGATACGGGGGTTTCACAGCGTTTATTTATCTTCTTCTTTTATCTTCTTTAAACATCATCAATTACTGGACCGTTCAAGACGACATCTCCTTGCTTTTAGCAACAAAAATAATTATATCTCTGTACCAGAGATGGCTAAGATGGCGCCAAAGAGACAGACACATCCGTATTGCATGCTTGACTTGAAGGGACTTGAAGTGAAGAAATTAATGTACAGAACACCGGCGGTGGGAAGCTTAAGATCCCGTGAACTCATAAGAGGCATGGTGAGGTATGGGTTTCACTTAATACCAGATCCAGGAGCCCATAGTAGGCAGGAAATTAACGAACGTTCATGAAATGGGTTGGGAATGCAAAGTGCGATCAACATCTTTATTCCCCTCTCCTTGGACTTAAAAGTCTGGGAACTTCAAAAATTTGTCTTTGTGTATTATTGATACTGTCATAAATGTTGTACTTTACGAGCTTTATATGGTAACACACAAAGAACAAGGAATTATATGGACCTCTACTACACACCATAAACTCCACCAGCTAGCTCATTGCACGTCATAACGAACATTTAGGAAGCTAAAAGAAGCCTAAGATTTGGACGTCTTAATGTTCCTTGAAAGAAACCTACGGTAATTTTGTTGAAGAGGACTTACCACACATAAAGAATCATGGATGATAAACTGTATTAGAGTCTGAGCTGTTTGAATGCTCCATATCTATAACTTAAGTTGTTTTCCCCTACGCAATTATATGCTACGCATAGCTAGCCCTTGAGGACACTTCAAGGTTACGAGTTAGGGCTGAAACTCTTGTGATTTCTCTTGCTCCTACGTCAGAAATTTCTCGACTTAGACAAGATCAGCTCTGACCCAATAGGAGAATCAGGGGTTTAATACTCCACAACATTCCCTGCCACGTCAGAACGGACGTTTTGATGCATGGTCAAAGATTTGAACCGAGAACCTCGTAAATGGCAGGTCAGACACCCTGATCTAACGGTTTTAGGAGGATTCAATGGGCAACAATCATGGTAACGATGATGGCTGACCCCAACTATCACGTTTCGTCGATAAAGGAGCGACAGAAGTTTACTTTGCTTCCAACAAGTCTTTGGCATGACGTACTAGGCAATCTCTGTGACCTGCAAATAAAACTGTAAATGTCGTTACCCTAATATGAACGGACTGGTCAGTCAAGTGTGTGGGACATGCCATATTGCTTCAGATAGAACGTCCCTAAATGGAAGCGTGAATTGGATTTTGGGTCATCCGCGGAATATTGAGACATATTTCCAACTTCCTGACATACAAAATGACCATGTCAGAATACAAACAGGCAAGGGGTACGATATTATGGAGGGGGCTGATACTAGAGGTAGCAACAGTTCCCAATCATACGAGGGCGGTTCAAAAAGTAATGCCACTGGTTTTATAACAGGCTCATTTTTTCATCGAATGAACTGAAATTTGGCACACATGTACAAGCCTATATCCTCTTGAGTTTGATGTATCTCAATTTGTGGTGCAAATTTTTATGAGCAACTGATATGATTTTAAGATGACCACACCCTTAAAAGCTTGTCAGGAGATCAGTTCCTCTAGATCTTACCATTTTAAAATTATTGTAGGAATCCGAAATTTTACCTGTACAATAACAAATGTCTCTATAGATTACATGCCAAATTTCATGTTTGAACTCACAATGGTTCATCTTTTACAGCCACTAGAATGGAGCGAGTTGCTATATTACAGACAGTTTGATTAATAGCCAAATACGTGATTTGTTGAATAAAGGTCTTTGTAGACTGCTTTTCCATTAGCCAAAAGATGCGAAACTTAGCACAATTATTAACTGTTTCAAGATCAAGAAGTGTGTTAAGTTTGATTTTTCTCAGTTAATAAAAGAGTCGGTTATGGAAACGTTAAGCAGACCACCCCTAATCCACCGCTAATTACGACCCTGACGACCTTACTTCACATCAGGAACGAAAAAATGATAAGTGATTGTACTTAAAAGATGAAAATAGGCATGTGGCTTATAGAGAAATGCAACTTGATACATGTGCAATTTTAGTTCCTTGCAATAGCTACAAGTGATTTAGAGACATTATCAATTGCACGTTAATTGACCAATTTCTTCCGACGGGATAACAAGGGTGTGGTCATCTTGAACTCAACTCAGTCACTTATAAAAATCTTAACAACAAATTGAGATATGTCAATCTCAAGAGGATATATTCTTGTACCTTTGTGCCAAATTACAACTCATTCGGTGAAAAAATGAGCCTGTTATAAAACCAGTGGCATTACTTTTTGAACCGCCCTCGTAGGTCTTGAGTATACCACTACACATATGTACATTGGAATACTGGCATTCGTTGTCGTGATTTAAAGACCGGTGTAATATTTTTTTTTTCAATAACTGAAAAACTTTGTATTCCTCATGATAAGCCCATACAATAATACTATCCTACATTTTCTCTATTACCAAGAAGCGAGAAGATGCAGAAGCTATAGTATTGTTTGACTACGATACTCATACGTTCGCAAACATGTGACTCATTTGTGTATGTTCGTACGTAAACATGTTTTCGTTATACCTGCCTACACTTGGCCATTTTGGGGGAAAAGGTAAAATAATGGTCTTCATTTCATGATAGCAATGTCTGGAAATGAAGGAAAGAAATCAACAACATAGAGATCAGGATATCTTTGGGTGTGAATTCAGCAGAGTATGAATGAAGTTTCATCAATGAGTGCTGGTCGTTGTTTTACTGACGAAAAAATCTTGTATTGCTGCTTTCACTGCTTCCAAACAATTGCGAAAATCTTCTCAAATTTATCGTTATGATTCATGGTTTTATCGATAACTTATACTATCCGTAAGTCGAGCGGCAAATAAAGTACAGGCCACGGGTGGTCTCAAGCCGTCCTACTTCCGACAGATCCTCCAGATATTAAGGAAGCATTTCCAATGGGGCTGTACAGACGACTGTGGAGACTCGTTCGCACATTACTGTGAAACGATGACAAATTGACGTTTTGCATACGACTCCCTAGCTATTAATAAAGGAATTCGGGGGAAACGAATTAAAGGGACTTAGAAAAACGGGGGCGGCCCTGCGGGTCAGAGAGTGCTGGATGGACCAAGTGTTAAACACAGCCTCTCCTTTTGCTCAAATCAGCCGGACTGAAAACGAGACAGAGGGAATTCTTGAGCAGCAAAGGCACTGCCTGATATGCCCAAAGACATAAAGCACACTATACGTTATGAGCGTTGGCACACCTGCAAGAGCTAGAGGTGAGTGGGTCAGATACCAGATGGTGACCAAGGTGAAAATCTATCTATCTACTCTCCCCCTTTCTTACTTGCGCACTACTGGAAGGAACTGTATTTACGCTGGTCTTTCACAGGAGACGCTAAGCCATTCGGTCCTTGCTAAGGGAAGCTCTGTGCATCAAACATCAGCACGATTAAGAGCCCAACAGCCTTAGTATGAAGAGTATGAGTGATCCGAAGCGCTCAGGCTGGGAACATTCCTATCAACATCACGGACTAATGCCTTTCACTCGATGATCAATGACCAACATATATGGGTCAGCATATGTTTGCGTGACCCTCCAACAAACATCAGGCGGTCCGTTATAAAACCAATAATCCCAGGCCGGGTGGGACGTTTGCTGGGACTCCCCTCTGGTTAGCGCCACCTGCCTACATCATGCCATAAAACAAATGAGCCGTGAATCTCTGCACCGTCCACGTCTGTTCAGCGTATCCTCAAACTGGCATATTATGTGGTTATTATATATGGCCTCCTTCGGTCGATATTGACCATGGTAAAATCCTAATGATATCAGCCCTACAGCGTCGACTGTGACTAAACAGTCCTATACGAGAATGTCAGTCTCTGTCACACGGGGCACACCTGTAAGCTAACACAGGTCTGTTGTAGAGTTCATTTCACAGGATCCGCTATTCTTCTGCCATGCGCATCAGTCTGGTTTCTCCTGATTTTAGCTACCTTATGCGGTTAACATCAGTAGAAACGTTGTTTTCAGTAGATGACTTGGCATCCTTCACATGAAGCTTATACATATCTAGAACATAATTCTAATATAACATTCGAAAGCCTGATGCAGGAGAACAACAGACATCTCCATGAGAAAGGTGCACCGTCTAGAACCAGTGTCTTAGCCACCGGTTCAAGGTGGTTATGTTTACAACTTCATCGACAGTGCCGAACAGTTCTATTCTAAAAAATCTAGACATGTTAAACTATTTTTCCAGAATATGGAAACACAGATTCAAAAGTATAGATAAACTCACCTTTCTTGAATTCACCTGACCACAGCAAAACAACAAAGGTAGATGTCTAAGATGACAGGAAAGCGTTCGACCAGCCAGCACGGACACAAGCTGTATGAGATTGAATAATCAGGTACTAGGTACTAACCTTTAACCCCTAGGTCACCCAGGTCACTCTGCCTGATTGCCCTCGATCGTTTCACGTACTAGCCAAAATCTTTCACACACACTACAAAACCTTACCTAAGCCTTCTGGCACAAAATCTCCCAACTTCAGCAAAATATCCGGGGAAAAGGAACTTAGGCATGCTGGGAAATTCAATTGTGTTGCTTTTCTCCGTATGACCTGAAAGAAGCTCGTCTGCTCTGTTCAAGGTGACCGCTGGTTCCTCAGCGACATTCCGCACGTGTGCCTCTACATCATGGCAAGGTAATCTTAAAGTTTCTTAAAACCTCAGTTATTGGAAAGATCATTCTTAATGAACTGTCACGTTTAATGGGTTCTTTGTACCTTGCGTAAAGTTCAATGTCAAAGTGACACCTTGACATTTTGGAAAAGAAAGGACAAAAAGCAACTCAGTTGCCATATCTTTGATATCAGGTATGTCCTCTGAAGACCTGGTTGCATAACCATAAGGACACCTTATTTCATTCTTGGTGTTGATTGCTGCTTCTTGAAGCTACAGTTCCTCCTTTGGGAAATTTAAATGGGATGTCTGTTATCCAAAATGTATCTGTCCGGATACATCAAAAACACCATCCTAATCTCATTATGGATGAGGAACGGTGTGTTATGTAATAAAAAGTTGTTTGAATAATAGAAGGACTAGAATCACGTTGTTAGACTTGCAAAGTCAAACACGTCAATTACGTCAAGATGGTTATGTTTACAATACCGTTTATGATTGTGTTTGGTTTCTTTGTTTGTGGCTGGACCAATTTGATCCTTATGGTTGTGGATGGATCTGTAGCTATAAGTGTCGTTATATCAGCAGAACTAAGGACAAGCTCGGTTATGGAACACTGGTTGCTTTCTATCATACTAGCTACAGACAAGTTTTCATATTTCACGTTTTGGATACGCTATGGTGACGCTTATGTAATGTTAGATAACTCCTTGGCCCATGAAAAAGTGCATAGATTCCGGTCAAATGTCACAAAGACAAAGACACGGAAGTGAGGAGAGTGAAACGGAAAAGGCAAAGGGAGAGAGGCATGGATATCGAGATTACAGTATTTTGGCCTAAGTACGTATACCTGTACACAATGTGCGAAAAATGTGCTGAGGTTACGTCGATGAAGGTTAGACATGCAGATGATAAGATGTACGTGTGGCATGTGCTGAGGCTGAATGTTGATGTATTTTCCAGGCAGCTCACAGTTCTATACTCAGTGCTTGAGTAAAGTCTCATGCAGCTTCCTTCTCAAGGACCCCTTCTCCCAGTGCCTGAGCAAAATGAGGTTGGCGCTTAAAACAGTCTACCCCATAACGCTGCGTGACTTCGTGGAAATATGCAGTTCCAAAAGTAGCGTTCTGGAGTTATTCTGATACCCTTCCATTGCCGTTTACATAAACAGTATAGTTAAACACTCGCACAATATATAACACATACCACATCGTAAAACAAAAGTTCAAGACAATACTTTATAAGAGTGATGTCAATTCAAAGATTTATGTCAAATAAAATAGAATAAAATCTATAAACTTTACTGTTATTTGTAGTAGCATATGAAGCAACGATAGAACAATACACTTTTCACGGTGCAAAAATGGAAAATAAGCATTAACTTTAAATCATTGGGCAGAAACCTGCCTCTCCATGAATATTCATTCAAAATGCAGCGCGTTGTTCGGGGGTTAATATAGGAGACTCTAAGTCACGTTTGTGACTATGTGAGACCAAAGTGGACTGCACTCTGAATATGCACGTTTGTTTCTGTGCGCTGTCTCCCATTATTTCAAGTCATTAGCCTTTTAAACTATGAACGGTCACGCAGTTTCTTTGCTGCCGGGCACCCGGGTCTGAACATTACCATACATTTGATGTTGATGGATCCCACGCGCGTGTTCCCGAATGTCTACTGTGTATTGATTTATGGTAGCATCAACCCAGTTGTTTCTCTTTCCGTCATCAGATGAAAGATTGACTGCGCGTTTATACCGGCTCGTCCGTTTGCCTACGCAATTCGTAAGTCATTAAACACAATAACTCAACCGGGTGAGGTCTCTAACAAAGCCTGGTGTTTCGGACAGCATCAGTCGGCTTTCATCAGTGATCTGTGAAACATCAGAGAAACTTTTCGCCCTGTAAGAGACCTTATCCTATTGTCTGGTTTAGTTTGTATAATGTATTATGTACATGGGTTCTAGTCTTCATCGACGTAGCTCTAAGGTTTAATACTAGTAAACCTTTACAACAGCGGCCTTAAAGCAAAATTCGTCGCCAAGTGGTCAGTCACCTTTAAGTTACTTTTAGACCAAGCAAACGATAGTTCAGATCCCTTCAAATCTCGGACTTTAATTAGGTTGACTTTGAAACAAAGATACCTGAAATGCATTACAACTGATGCATGTGACCAATGCCTCCGGGTTAGCATTCCAATAAATAAATTAGAAGGTAAGAATCTGATCGTTGGTAAAACCATCACTGATGACGAATAACCAAATGAAGCTCTTCGTTTTCTTTTCTTTTTTTGCATTGCAGTCCATGTTTGTGCTCAAGAGTACAAGCTACACATCCGGAGAGATTTATTTGAACCACTCTCACCAAGATGGACCCCTACTCCCACCGATGTGTGGTACATTCTTTAGAGTGTTTGAGGTGTGGCTCTCCTCCATTCAAAACCCTTTCGGAGGATCGTCCCAACGGAAGCTAAGAACCCGTTTACGCCTGAGTCGAGATTTTTGTAAAGTGCCTTTCCCAAGTACAAAACGCCAGGACCATCAAGTAGTGAGCTAAGTACATCCAGGTTCTGAGTCAACAATCCTAACGAAAAGGCCAGAATATTCTTTCTACATCAAAACAGCTTCATCGGTGATTCGTCATCAGTGATGGTTTTACCAACGATCAGATTCTTACCTTCTAATTTATTCATTGAAATGCTAGCCCGGAGACATTGGTCACTTGCCTCAGTTGTCATACGTTTCAGGTATTTTTTTCTACATCAAAACAGCACGTGAAGGAAATTCCCTCCCGGAACATAGCTCAAGCCAAAAACTTGCAGGCATTTAAAAATGTCCTCCGTACCAGCCATTAACTTCAACCAAAGTCTACGGGTACTCGCCGCCACACAACAACGTGGCGGTCAGGGAGCCCACTGAGGGGCCAAAAGCCACAAGCCACCAACCAGCCACACAAACTACCTGAACCTGCATCTAGGAAAATGACCCCTTCACCCCAGTGCCTGAGCACTCAACAAAATGAGGTTGGCGTTTAAAATGAAGACGAAGAAGAAGTAGAAGAAGAAGAAAATATAACCCTGAATATAGGATCACTCAACGAGAACTTATTAAGCTGTCAATCAAATCAAGATAAATGACCCCACCCATCTCATTTCACCACAGAGGGGCAAATTAATCACCATTTTAAAAGCAATGGCCTCATTAGTATCATATTAACCTGTGTGATTGATTCGCCGATGATGACCTGATTCAGTAAATTACAAATAAATCACTGCATAAAAGAGGCTGGACATCCGTTGTAACGTATTTGCCTAGCCTTGTCAGGGCACTATTAGCATTATCAATAGTCTACACACAAGTATCATAATCATACCAGGTACGAAGAAAAAATTTGAATACTTTGGTGAACTGTTGTTTTATAACTTCCGCACTAGGATGTCGACTTTCTGGAGAGTTACAAGGAAATGCGGACAAAAACGCCCATCTACGAGAATGTTGGTATTGCAGATAAATAATATGCAATGATCATATCACTATTGCCATCGTCCTTATATTACTTCCTCACATTCACTGACAAAAACAAAACAGTTCTCCTTCTAACATCACAATACTCACATATAATAGAAAAGTTGGGATCTTTCGTCTTCTACTGTCTTCGAAAAAGGAATCGAATCCAATAACCTAGGATCTAGAGTTAGCTTTTACTAGCCTTAGACTAGAGTAGACACTTGTGATATTGTTTTAACACTGTTTGAATCTCTTACATATATGTTACCTGCAATTAGCCCACGGGCAATAATTTGCAATAGAATTTACTATTTTTTAAAAGATAACTTTCAGATCATATCATACTCAGATCTAAACGGTTACTACAGTAGGCTATTTATCACATTCAAACCCGACATGTTATCCACCATTGGTATTGGTTTGCTGTCACGCAAAAGATATCAAATCGCCTCACCCGACACATATCGATCTTATGTCTTAGCCTAATGGTGGTCAAGGCGTCAAAGATATCACGATCACCTCAAAGCACGGCGCAATCTGCTACATATTGCTTAAACGTTACAGCATATTGGATTTGGACAGGAACATGGTGGGTCATGTGAGCGTTGCTCAGTACCTGGGCGTTTACCATTTGTGACCCACGTCATACATCTACAGTTACTGTTAAGTGTGATCTAATAAATCCGTTATTTTACTTAACCCTCAAAAATCCGAATGAGGTCCATTTGGACCCCATGCGTAACGTGTCATGTGTCATTTGAACATTTTTGATCCGATGAAAATTTCCTTCCGTGATTTTGTCGGTCAATATCTGCCATACCCACGACGTTGGTGGGTCACATGGGTGTTGTTCAGTACAAGGGCGTGTATCATTTGAGGCCGTGGTACATCAACCCACGACATACATGTACAGTTACAGTTAAGTGTGATCTAATATGTACTTTTTTGCTTAAAGCACATTACGTACATTTCATTTTCTATTCTATGGCGTATATTGTAATTAGAAGCAAGAACGTAATCTTAACGGTGAAACCAAGGAGGTTAAAAATCTTTTTTAACCTCCTTGGTGAAACTTTATATACCAGACGAAACGCATTGGACGTGAACGAAATCCCATAAAACGCCTACGCGCAATGTTCCGGACAGACCATTGTATCATGTTTAAGTTATCGCAGCCATATCTGTTGCCCCGTTCTCTATCGTGCATTAGTCACCTCGGTTATATTAGTTGTTCTTTAACGAAAGGTCACAAGCTTATCAGTTAAGATGTCAGAATAAGACACATTACTGTATCTGGATAGCCGGTATAACCGCCCTTCTTTTTAATCTAAATTTTAAAAAGATTTTGATTTTAAATCAGATCTATAAACTGCACATTCGGAGGTTTTTAGAACGCTTGGACCTCACAAAATCCATCTTATTTATCATGGCAATAATCTTCATTCAAAAATGCTAACGATCTTGATCTTCAATCAGATCTTTGAAACGGGCATTCGGAGGCTGTCAGAATGCTGGGACCTCAAAATCTATTTCATTTATCATAGCTATAATCTTATTTTTTTAATTCAAAGACGTTCAAAATTTTAATCTCAAATCAGATCTCTGAAATACGCATTCGGAGGTTCCAGTGCTTTGGATAAAAGGGGCAGAGCGGACGGCAAACCCGCATTACATTTCAGTTGAGCATCTATAGCGATGCAATTCATTTCACCCTGCATGACTGCCCGTTATTGATTTATCTATTTTAATCTGGGCTTCAAGATTGGGTCCCAGCCACTGAACTACACAAAGCAATTTCACTGCTTGCCGTCCATCGATTTTCCTTGATAAAACATTGCTGCTTTGGAAAATCCCAATATACCGGAAAGGACGACCCCTTCTTTTATAACGTTGAAGTCAAATGATAAATGGTTTTCGCGGAAAGCTATAAACCTCAAATGAATAGCACAGAGCCCTAACAACTATCCATGTCATATGACCGCTTAGGTCCAGTTTCATCATGCAAACACGTTACTCGCGGCTTGGGTTTAACAGGAATGAATGGTCAGATCTTATCTGCAGAACCACATACAGCATACGACAATGGGTAATCCCGAACCATTCCAGGAAAAGCATGTCCAATATATTGCCTTCCAACTCAAATGTACTCTCAACGACCCACAAGTGACCTCACTTCCTCTCGCGGTTAAGATTTTAAACTAAGGGTCATCAGAACACCCTAGTGTGAAATAACTTTAGATTGGACTGCGATGGGTCAGCGAAATGACATTGATTTACGAAATTGACTGGGTCTTAGCTAATTTCCTCTTCCCATCGTCCTTCGAATACCGAAAGCAAGGAATTATAGGTAGATGAAAGCGTCTACTCGGGAAAGTAATTTCCGGTTACGTACATGCCAATACATGTACCTGCCAGGAATGCTCATACTTATAATTCGGTAGAGATTTACAATAGCACACAATTATATATAATGATACTTCGATGAAGGTTAGACATCCAGATGGAACATTACGTAAAAGAAAATAGATGAAGCAGGTACAAATTCTGTAAAGAGACATTCTAAATAGCATCCACTGTCTTCCGACTTGATATAAGCAATTAAGTGACTGCGAATACGTCTGATGATAAGTGTAGTTTGAATATAAATGAGTATCTAAGTTTATATCTAAATGAGTTACAGATGAATAAATGGAGTTTATGTATGAATAAATTGAGACTATATATTGTGACTGTTCCTTAAACGTAATTGTTTTCATTGTACTAGCTGTTTTATGGGGTGGGCGATTTGGATCATTTACTTTAAGCAACAAAATGTGCATCTCATAATAGATGTAAATTCGTGCCGAAAATGACTTCAAACTTCCTAGGGAGGTTATATCTATGATAAAATGACCATAATAATCATAGTGTACAAAGGTACAGATGGAAGTGGAAAACAATTTTGTTGGTATAAAATTACTTCGTACTGTTCGGTGACATTTTTCAGTTCTAACTCTGTCACAACTTTCGCCGGAAACACCAAGTGTTTAAACATCTATGGTCATGGATTGGAATAAATGGGTGTAGCCGGGTATGCACATTAATTAATTAGGGACTACATTTGCATATCATCTTCCGGGTGTACTAGTCAGTGATGATTGGGTTGATATCAGTAGTTAACCTTTTGGGAGGGTAATTGTCATCTGTGTAAGTTAATCGAAAAGTTTACGACCATTTTGTTCTAATATATTGAAACTTACAAGCATCACCAATAAAGCAAGAACCCACCAAGGATGCAATGCAAATCACCTAGTTTTAACTCGTAGAGTTGTAAATTCAATATGTAAAGAATATTGAAGGATGGTACGTCAGGTGTGACGTGACCAACCTCTATGAAATATCCACGGGCATACTTGATTTTTTTATGGCCACCATTTGATCCGCCTCCTTGATTAGCATTTAAATCTAACAGCATATCTAAAGGCTTGCCGCTCTGATTGTGAAGTAAGAAGACAATAATCCGCAATTTCCCTTTGAATCTTGACAATTAGAGTGATGCTTTCGTACGTCAGGCTCCCTCTAATGTGCATTTGTATGGAGGAAATAAAGAGTAGCTTACGCAGATTGCATATCATTAACATTCCACTCACAGCGTCCAATGGTCTAGGCGTTTGCATGTCGGATGTCAATAACAGATTTGTTGTGTTTCACATCAATTTCCTTATTTCGGACGAAATATAAAACTTTATCGACGTTTGTAGTGGTTAACCTCTAAAGTTGAAATTACACCAAAACGATTACGGAGAAAGCAATTGATGTCATGACTTCAGAAATAAATCTACGAGTGTCTCATTCAACTTGAAGACCTTTTCTATCTTGCATGATAATTGTATGGGTGCTGGCAATCAGTATTCCATTTCTAGGGGGCGCCTCTTCCCATAAATGTACCACCCTCTTTATAGATCTTTACGGTGAGATAAAGTCACGTATATTGAATCAAGTAAGAGAAGAAGGGTCACCATATGCATGCAAGCAAGCAAACAGGCGAAAGTCAGAAAGACATTGTCTAGGGATCAATGAAGTATGAGCATCATAATACTGAAAAGAATAAGACATTCAGGTACAAAGTCTACAAGACAAAAATATACCAATCAACTAGATGACTCTACTTGAGACTTTATTCAATTGAATGTTTTTTTTTTAAATTGACATATCAATTTATTACTTGGAACTAAAGATTCTTTAAGTTATTGGTGAGTTTGACTGCTTAAGGAATTCAAATACCTTTCTGAGAACGAAGTCTAAAAACTGATTTGGCCGTGAATGGTAGTCAATCTTTAGAAATGCAAAGCCCCTTGGTTATAAACGTAATTTCAAAGCAGATGAAATTTCACCAGCTCGTTTCGATGTGACTGATCGTACCCGAATGCTTAACGTAGATCATCTCCACCGACTAAATGTCCTGGCATCTTTCTAATAAGTTGGAATGGGGTCATTCATAATCGGCCTAACGATATATAAAGTGACATTCATCTATTTTGAATGAACCGATGCTGAGTCGTCATTCCTTTAGTAAGCCATTGGTTCATTAGTGATAGTTACATGCCGTGATAAATTTGATTTCAATATCATACAACTATTCTAATAATCGAATTATTGTCATTTACCATTATGAATCCTTACACCTAGATAAGCAGTGGTGATTCTAAGTACTCGGTTTTGTTGCATTAAGTTATGTGCATATGCTGTAATCATTCCCATTTTTAGTCGTCTGGTCATCAATTGTCCTCATTAGCAGAATTGATGTAAAACATCAGCAAACGTGTATAACCTCTATTTCATACTACACAGGAGACAACGAATGATCTAATCTAGTGTGACCCTGCGACAATTAGCCCTTAATCATTTGAAATACCAAGTATATCCTAAAAATTAGAATACAAGAGGCTTTCATTGATAAAGATAAACACATCAAATTCAATGTGAAGACAATGGCAATGCGGTGGCAGCAATCATCAGAAAGACACATGAGCATATCTTTCCCATTCATCAGTACAAAATGAAACAAACACTACCGGTGCTATATGAACTAGGTATAGACAGAGTCAGTGCAAACGGTTACCAAAGAATTAAAGAAGGTTGTGTAACGAAGAAGACTTTGTTCTACCAACCTGATGAAACTATTTACGACGAACCAACTGCCGACGATAATTCAAGACAGTCTCGTCAGACAAGACAGTTGATGTATGTACGTTACATGCACGACTTACTCAAGAATGCCCTCAGTATGCAATGTGTGACGGTTTTCCGAGGAACTTGTGACCAGGCCCTAACTTTGAATGTTGACAAAACCTCTGTGATAAATCGACGCCTGTAGCGACGACGAGTTTCTTTTCTATGGCCCTGACGCAAGGTAAGCCGGCGAGCTTCATTTGTACATTTCACTATTGCTTGTTTGATGCCTAGGGGGAAATGTTTACTCCTTCAATAGAACAATTCCATAATCGTAAAATGTACATCAGTGAGAAAAGCAGACGCGCTTGTCATTCTGCAGTATGATAACTGTTATTACCTAGTCTGTGGGCAACGTATGTAATGTACATCTGCGAGAATTGAAGTGATAACGCTCCGTGGCGGACGGTTTTTTCCTTCAAGCCTAATTTTCAATCTCATCATATTTAGCGGAGATACTCAAATGTTACAATTAAGTTAACTTTCTGCATCATAAATACAATTTTCATTACACAAATTAGGGAACACAGGCAGATATCACTCACACTGTTGCGCAGGAAAATCTACGGATTGCCGAGGCAGAAATCGATACTACTGTTGCTCCCCATGGTTGTCATAAAACATAGGTTAGCATGAATTGACTTAAGGCGTATTTAGCAAAGCGGATATTACCATATAGTGATCAAACGCACCCACCTTTTCGTAATACTCCTCGTCCCTATCTTCATTCTCCAACCTCGCAGTTGTTTCTGGAGAAAAGACAAAGGTGATCCGCTATTATTGAATAAACCCAAAACTACCACTCAAAGCAATGGTACATGAGGAAATTGAGAATTCAATTTATTCCAGTCTATAACTATGGACATCACGTCAAAAGCCATTTATGGAGTGACTCTCTACATTCTACTAGCACTACTGGTAATAACAGAGAATACTCAACAGAATATTCGTACAATTTAGATGAACATGAATATAATGGCAAGTATGGCTTTGCATATATGGTAATAGCTATAATATATAAAATAATTAAATTACTAATTCATAATAATGTACAACGAATCCGACTATTCCCATCTATGTAATATGTGTATCACATAAAACTTGCATATATATATATATATATGTAAAAGTAAAGAAAATATTGCAATATCAATTTTTTTCAAAATTTGCAACATGAAACGTTAAACAACATGAGTACTGAATTCGTAAACTCAGAAATATGTGATAATCCGAGTTTTTGTGCGCATACCTTTTTTCAATTAACGGCAAATCCGTCTCGAATCGCCACAAACTTGGCGAATCCGCCAGCATTGAAATTAATTAGGTTGGAATCAAAATAGATCTTCCAGGCGAAAAGGAAAAACTCGCTTCATTCCCAATCAAATCAGGCATGCAGCGGAATTAAGTCCACCCGGTAACGGGGCTCACAATTAATTCCAAGTTCAACATTGACAAAAGATTGTAAGATTGATGCTAGGCGTTTCATAAAAGTATTAAGCTTGGCAGAGCCCTCCTCATTGTTGCTCCTTCACACAGAGTTAGGCCTTGCTTACTTATTATGATGTTAGCAAGGATACAGGCTTTCAGTTTGTGCCTTATGTTGATTCTGGACCAGCACGAAGCAAGTGATTGAATTATGTATACCCTTGTGAAGAAAATCTATAAAACATCTTACAAATATAGTTTATTTTCCAACAGATGTGATTTACTTTAAGTCCATGATAATTACATCATTCAATGTAGAAATGTTTCCGCTTCAAGAATTTGCCATCCTTTTGTCAACTCGACTTTACAATAACTGAGTCTTGTCTTTAATTAGATACCTGACTTTCATAAATACAATGAAATGAGCCAAGTTACATTATCTTATTGCTAGTTTTGGAGTTTCAAACTGACACTGATATTGTTCATCTGTGTCATATCATCAAATCAGATCACATAGCTGCTTAATCATTTTAACAAGACACATTTAGACATCATACAGAATGCGTCGTTTCTAGATACAGTAGAAACCAATCAATTGCACAGCGGATTAACGCACAATTCTGTTAACTGCAAGGAATACCCAAATCCCAAAGCGGTGCGGTCCAGCTAGATAACTTCGTATTATTGGACCAGCCGGATAATTGCACGAAATTAAGCGGCTAAATTTGTACAATAATACAGATATGACATACTCTATCAATCCATATAAATATGGAAAAAATCATGTATTGTATTACATGTGATAGCGTCTGCTCCTCTTAAGAGTGTGTCCACATTACTAGGCCAGCAGGTGTGCATGCAGCTCAGGGTACAGTGTATGAACAGACCATCTTGTATACTCCTGTGAATGCTGATCTATTACGCCTTATCCCCTTCCACATCGAAGGTGCCATTCTCTAGACATTACCGTTACGCAATTCCAAGAAAGTCAATGCTCCGAATGCAATTCCAGCGGGGGTAAGCAGATATTGCTGGGAGAAAAGTGCACATTACCATCGGCTCGGGTCAGCAGGTTGCCCAGACGATTGCTAAGGAGGCGCCACTGGAAATTGCATTTGAACGGAGATGAGCACAAATCCACTCCGTCATACAAGGTGGTGCCTCACTGCACTTGGGGCACCGGTGCGGCACTGCAGGGTTGGTTCACTGCGGCAATGTTTTGTTATCTTCACCGATTTTTATAGTTCAGATAATGCGTAATGCGTAAAAGTATACCTTAGAAGACAACAAATTGCACAAAACGTAAGAAAATTCGTTCTTTATCTCTGAAATTCGTTGAGTGATCTTTCGAACCCCGCAGTGCTCCAAGTGCAGTGAGATACCACCTTCAGTAGTGTAGGGCGGACTCAAGGACGACACTGAATATTTACATACCTCAGGATTTCAGACACGTAATTTGTTTTGATTCAGGCGAAAAGGCCTGTAATGTTTGCATTCTTAGTCCGAGAGTCTGTCTAGAGCAGAAACAGCACAGAATTCACAACTATCCAGTCATCTAGTTGGGCGGACTCAAGAACGACACTGAATATTTAAGTAACATACCTCGGGATTTCAGACACGTTATCTGTCTCTATTCAGGAGAAAAGGCCTGCAATGTTTGCATTTTTAGTCCCACAGCCTGTCTTGACAGGGCTTGGAATATTTTTTTCTGTATACCTACACTAGTGCAGGTAACATTTACAATTACCTTAACCGGACAAATTTTACCTTCACCGCTCTGAATTTAGGAGGTATGGATCATATCAAAATTGTTGAGGAACCATTGGTATTTTTGAAATTCTATACTTAAAAGGTGGTAACAGTCAATTAAGCTAATAACAATCCACATACACCTACATCATAGGACATCTATGTATAAAACCCAGTACATGGACCAGTTCAGGTTAGGTACAGGCACCAGAAATACCTGCACAGCTTCAATTTTACCTGCATATGCAGGTGGTATTTTGAGCCCTGCTTGAGCATAAACAGCACAAAAGCATGATACCGGAGAACATATTCTTTGCAAATATCACGGGTATACAAAAAATGCACTGAGCTACATGTAATTTAAGGCTGACATTTAGATGTCACTACAGAATATGACGAGCAAAGGTCGAGTGGGAAATATAAAGACAGATTATGGGTGCCTTTTGAATAAAAATCAATGAGTATGTATTCGTCCTATCAAGCTAAGTGTTTTTCAAATGTTTTCATGACTTTGAGATGCATCTATCTCTACATCTTTATACAAATTAATATACAGAGTGTTATTTCTATTATACATTTATGAAGGCTAGACGCTCAGGTTCACAAAATTTAAAAAAAGAGTCCAAACGTCCGGAAGTAAATATCATCCAGTTGTGGAGATGGTATTGCCATGAAATATGTTCATTATGTTTATTATTAGATTATTGTTACAAATGCGCATCTTTATGTGTTCTAATGGTTGTAAGGTATTTCCTTACAACGAACATATTTTCTGTCTTGACAAGTACAATCAAAGTAACAATTAGGTTTCCGTCGAACATACGCCTTGAAATATAGTGCTTGGAATGAATTCTTGAAAATGCGTTTTCCAAAATACTAATTACACTGTTGGAAATAGCCCAAGTTCTCTTCACTACAAACAGAACATAAACAGGTACCTAGAACTCGAAGTATGTGGCACAGGTATGATATTTAACACAAAGCATTGATATATCATGCCTGTTGTTGTAAAATCCAACACACACTGCAATGCAACAAAATTGTATCACAAAATCAACTCTGCCTTATTGTTTACAATTTTTGCCAGCTTGCAGTTTTCTCTACCAAATTGTTTGACATTCAGCTTTCTAATTAAGATAACATCAACCCACCCTAGGAACATCCACCCATCGTCATTGCCACAGGCGGTACAGTCACCTCAGTAACTGGCTCACTTCTGCTTATATCCACCTGTCAGGAGGAGTCTTACTGTGAGGACTCAGCGGATAGTTCACACATGAATACCATCCATAATAGACGCGGTAAGACCCAGGGACTCCCCCACAGCGCGCCTGGGAACACCCTTAATCACTCCTTTCTGCCGCACAGCTAGAGTTATCAGGGACTCAGCACGATATTAATCCTTGCCATAATTACAAAATTACCACCAGGCAATCCAGAAATATTGTAGTGTTTTTTTTTTCCTTATTGCCTTAAAAAAGATACACAGTGCATTACAATAACAGTAATAGAAGTACAAATTAAAAGAAAAACATGCGGTATGGAAATGTAAAGACAACATGGCAGTGTTTGTAAGCATTTAACGTTAACTTACTGTAATTTTATGAATTTAAGACATTGTTTGATTTTACTTCTTAATGCAAGATAATTTCTTAATGAGATGACATGGTATGTGTAAAAATCTTGTATAAAAAAAGTATTTCTGTATTCTTCTTCCATTTGCTCGATTTTTGTTGCTTTTCAAAACATGACATCAACTGTAGGTACCATAGAGGAGACCCACGAAAAGCTGCAAAGTTTAGGGTCTCCCTTGTATGTCCTATTGTTATTATTGCTGCTAACGGTTTCTTTTTTCATGTGCAGATGACAATAAAAAATCAACCAAAATACTCAGGAAAACACATCAGTGTTAGCAAGATAGCACCACTAGCTCCATCCATTCAATTGTTTCTCTTCTTGGCACTTTCCTTCATCAGAAAATCCAGTCATGAACTTCTTGTTCCCTTCATTTTTCGCAAGTTTAACCATGCATACCTGCCCCTAAATCATCCCGTTTATCAGCCAAGATGCAAGATACGCACGCTACATTTCTTTCTGCTTGACATTGATCTATTACCAGATCAGGCGAACACGGTATCCAAGTGCAAATAAAACACATACTTCATATTGTGTACCTCGTTTATTAATACTTTAATGCGCTCACGTGTACATCACAGTATCGTCAGGGACACCAGGAATCAACAAGACAAATGTTGCATTTGAGGACCAGATGTAAAATAGATGAACAGCCCGGTGCATTGTCCCTGTGTGGGCCGTGAACAGGGACTTCTTGGAAAGTGCGAGGTTTATGAAAAATCAATCTTTGTAGACAAGCATT